>NW_007726315.1:682811-750716 GCF_000696425.1 Galeopterus variegatus | reverse complement strand
TTTTGAATGATGCTATATTTCACAATAAAACATTATTTAATGAAACATATGTATCATTGATGTTGATTTTATATATCTACATTTTTCATCTTTAATCCAAGGATTACAATGTTCTCTCTCGCATTACTTTTCCAAGTTTGTGTTACTTCACCAGGATAAACCAAAGACAGGCAATATATACATGACATGCTTACTCTGAGACCATCTGATGGTTTAAGCTGCACAATCTGTAGGACCTGCCAGTCACTGTAAGGGATCAAAAGGATGTAGGAGAAAACTTTGGTCTCCTGAAATGCAGGAGCCGATGTTCCAGCTGAAGATAGACCATACCAGCCAAGACCAGTACAGGAATGTCAGGCTGTGCCAAATTAAGATGAGTTAAGGGATACAGAGAAAGAAAAACCAGTTTGGGTGGGATTCCCCAGAGGAAACTTAAAGGCAGAAGCCTGAGAAATAGTATTGCAAGTTCTTAGCAGAGAGTGACGTAATGAAAGCAGTTATCTTTGGAGACCAACTCTGGTGGTTGCATAGCCTTGCTGCCAACGCTTGGTTTGGCTCTTCTTTTGCCCCTATGCTTTAAATTTTTCCACAGAATTGAGGTTTACAGATCGGCTGTAGAGGGCCAGGGAAAAGCAGCCTTCTGTTTCACATGGGCAATCCAAGGAAATGTGGATGCTGGACTTTTTAAAACAAAAGACTCACATTTAAGTGTTGCTGTTAAATAAAAGACTGTAATTTTAATAATCAACTCAAGTCGACCAAATCTTTATCCAGCAGGTCTCCCATTTGCCTTTCTTGTGGAGGGACTTGTTTTCCAAAGAGAATTTCCACTATTTTTAAATTAAGGGGAAAGCCTGAACGTTTTCAAATGAAACACCCATAAGCTGCCTGTTACGGCAGATCTAAGCTCCAGGCCTGGCAACACTCCCCAGAGTTGGTGGCAGAGGAGAAGAAAAGGCAGTGGGCACCGTGACATGAGGAACAATTCAGCAGGGTCAAAACACAGTGCAATTGAAGGGGATGACAAGTAGGGTCCCTGTGTGATTGCCAGCTGTTTCTTGCAGAACTTTGGCAGAACAAGAGCAATGATACTGACTTACAGAGCTGTTTCCACGAGTAACCATTAAAAAGTACATTGAAAACATTGTTCGTGGAGTGCCTCCCTCATTCTCTTTTGGTCCACTTTTGGCAGCAAGACTTAATANGGTGGGCGAGGAGGTCGGGCATATGGGCCATGGTTGAGGTCGAAGCCAGGGCTTTAAAAAAACACATGGGATTTAGAACTTGAGTTCAAATCCTCACTAGCTCAGAGGGTCTGGTCATGTAACCTTAGTTTCCTCATCTGCAAAGTGGGAGTAATACTATTACATTATCTCACAGCATTACTGGGAGAACTAAATGAAAGAGCACAGGTAAAACATCAGTCTGGTACCTGGCACAGAGTATGAGAAATTGATTTTAGTCATTCTTCTCCATGTGGGAAGTGGGACATAAGGTGGGATGGGAAAGATTCAGATAGGCTGAGTGGAGTAAACTATGTACAAATGCATAGAAGTAGGAATTCAAAATGCTCTAGGAACCATTAGATGTATTCAGGGTTAATACTGGAACTTTATGGCCTAAATTTCTAATTTTTAAAAATTCTCCATTTAAAAAAATGCTTTTGTCAAAGAAAAGTCCACAGAGGCAAACTGCTGCCTGTATTCTTAAGATGACTGAGGGATGCTTTTTGGCTCTCCTAGGTCTGGAAATTCAATGATCTGGTCATGGTAAGAACTAATCATAGTGAATTTTTCATTAATAAAATTAAAATCTTTAAACCGTACATTATATTTTCATGCAAGTTTTNCTGAACGTTTTCAAATGAAACACCCATAAGCTGCCTGTTACGGCAGATCTAAGCTCCAGGCCTGGCAACACTCCCCAGAGTTGGAGGCAGAGGAGAAGAAAAGGCAGGGGGCACCGCGACATGAGGAACAATTCAGCAGGGTCAAAACACAGTGCAATTGAAGGGGATGACAAGTAGGGTCCCTGTGTGATTGCCAGCTGTTTCTTGCAGAACTTTGGCAGAACAAGAGCAATGATACTGACTTACAGAGCTGTTTCCACGAGTAACCATTAAAAAGAACATTGAAAACATTGTTCGTGGAGTGCCTCCCTCATTCTCTTTTGGTCCACTTTTGGCAGCAAGACTTAATAGGTTTTCCCAAAAATCTCCACTGGCTCCCCCAACTGAGTAAAGTTTCAAGTACAAATTCCTCACCCTGCAATTCTAGGTACCGCTAAATTTGATTTCTTGCCTCAATGTTCCAATCTTAGCTCTCCCTGCTCCTCAAGACCAGTGGGTTCTGAAAGAAGAGACTGACAAACAAGATGGCAGTGGGAATCCACTCTCCCCAGGAAGGCCCTCCGTCGTCCTCTCAGCCAGTCCCTTCCTGCCAGTTCAAAACCTCATTTTCCACGAGTCTTCTTACGCTCTGGTTTGAACTAAATTTTCTGACTCTGGCCTACTTACTACTTCACCTGCAGCACACACTATACCTGAACCCATCTGTACCCACAGTGGTTGTGTAGAGTTCTCTGTCTCTCATGTACCTACCCACACATTAGCAATTCGAGGAACCCTCCATAAACAGAACATGCATCTTTTATTTAGGAATTAGGGAGTAGCTTGGGCTGCAGGGAAATCTAGCACAATAAGAATAAAGTGCTTAAAGAACACCTTTTTATTTATTCTCTTTAGGATGTTTCAACTTTTTCTTCTCTGTAGTCTTTAAATCTTTGCTTTGTAATTCTGTAAACGTAAAAAGATAGATAAAACTAACCCTTTTGTAATGGAAAATTTCATTCAAAATAACTAGGTCAAGCAGCTTATCATGAGTCTCTGTTATCTCACCATTTTAAAAATGCAATTGCTTGTTAGAAAGCACTGACCTCTGGCAATGAAATTGACTTAAAATTTCTCTTTATTGACTTAAAATGTGCCTTTGACATGTGGTCACAGAATGATAAAAATATTATTAAAAAAGAGTTTTCACTGGGTCCCTTTGTACCCATAAAGCAAAATTTGATCGACCATTAAGGTATTCCATTGCTCTGTGAACAAAAAAACAAAACAAAACAAAACAAAACCCTATAATGGGTGATTTGGTGACCCTGAATAGACAAAGCCTTAAAAAGGAGTAGGCGTTACATTGAGGTACAGTGTGAAGAGAAGCAAGCAATATAAAGCTGTTATTTAAAACCAAAAATAAGTCAACAACAACAATCCAATTACAATGTCAAATAATGACAGGTTGTACAACTGTCCCTCAGCACCCAGGATATCAAGATCTACGATGCTCAAGTCTTTTATATAAAATGGTGCAGTAGGTGCCTATAACCTACACATCCTCTTGTATGCTTTAGATCAACTCTAGATTACTTATAATACCTAATACAATGTAAATAGCTGTTGTACGGTATTTTATTCTTATTTATTTATTCTAGTATTTTCTATCCACGGTCGGTTGAATCTGCAGATGTAGAACCCATAGACAGGAGGGCTGACTATAATAGGAAGATAATCTTCCAATTTTAATCTCTACCAATCAGGTTCTCACTGGATTATAAGGTTTCATTTGAGGATTCACAACACAAAAGAGATGAGTGATTGAACTTAAATGACCTTTCCTAGTACTTTCCCTGAAATGCTAACATTCTACAAAAAAAAAAGGAGAAGAAAAAGGGAGGTAAGAAGCAAGTAACAAAGACACTGGAAAATATATGAAAAGAAAGAATTAAAGAAGCAGTAGGCATTTAAAGAGAAGACTGAGAGGTGAGCAAAGACTCATTTGGTAAACAAATTAAAGTAAGGGAAGAATTTTCTGATGTGAAAATTGAACACAAGAAGAAGTTATGAAATCTTCTCCCCTGAGGTATTAAAAACATATTAGAAGGAGAGAAGGGATAACTTCAAGGATTCTCTCAGGTGATAAACATTATTACATTAACTCTGAAAGATGTACAAGAACGACAACAAAAAGGCTGATTCACAGCGTAGTGACAAGAGTTGCCCTGACTTCTTCTAAGAACAAATCTTTTTTTTTTAAAATTTAAAATTAAGTTTAATTCAATAAAATAAAGGAGCTGAATGTGGATCTTTTTATCTTCCTTGTAGAAATTCTGATTTTAAATGCATACAAAAAACCCACTTAAAATCAGCTTTGGATAAATGACTCAGATACATCAGTGTAAAACATAAATAAAAGACAATGATACATTATTAAGAACAAATCTTAATGAAAGACTAAAATGCTGTTAAATATTTCCTGGGTCATAACAACAATAACTATACATGGAGACGAGAACAGCAGCAAATAAATATTTAAATATGTAAATATCTGTCTGGATACACCTAAGATAATCTACTAATATTTCACCAGATTTAAGGTAACAATAATCAGCAATCATCTAAAACCTAAAGCAACATTACTGATTGCTTCTTAGGGTGGAGAAAGTAGTGTTTACTAAAGAGAGAGGTTTACACTTTTCATACAGACTTTTCTCATATTAAAAGGCTTACTATTGGCAGACACAGTGCCAAGTACTTTACATGGATTCTCATATGTTTTCACAATAATTATATGTGGTTGGTACTATTTTTTGTCCCATTTTAGAGAAGTTAAGTAACTTGACCAAAGTCACACTACTAATAACTAAACTGTTGTGAAGGATTTGAACCTAAGCAGGCTGATTGCAGGGCTTGAGTTCTTAACCTATACACGGTGTTGCATTAAATATTCCCCCAAACCCTAAAGTATTGTTATTATCCCCGTCTTACAGGGATGGAACTGAGGCTCAGAGCAGTGTCTCTGGCACTGGTCTGGAGGACATTTTGAAAGGTTTTGCCATTCCAGGTACACATTTCTATGACTACAATCCCCAAATTAGGGCATGAAATAAAACAATTGAACTCGAATAAGGGCAGGTGTCTTAATGTCCAAATGGCTCTACTCTTATTTTTAACTAAACTTAAAAAAAATTCTATTGTATTTTGGTGGGGAGTTGCCAGGCAAAGCTATCAGCTGGATGTTGGGTAATCTGAGGTCAATATTGTTTTCAACATTTTCTCTAGCTTCCTAAAAAGAGGCACTGTTACCTAGAAATTCACTGTTTTGGGAGGAGTGGTTCTCTTCGATTCATGTAATTGGGTCTCCCTTCCTACCAAGAGTGTGAGAAAGCTGCAAGAAGAGTGAGGGGTATTTAGGTGTAGCTCTTGCACAAATCATAGACTACTAAAATATGCTAACATGAGGGTACTTTAAAAAGTTCTTGGAAAGGGACGGCCCGGTGGCGCACTGGATAGTGCGCCGCTTGGGAAGCGCGGCGGCGCTCCCGCCCGAGGGTTCGGATCCCACATACAGACCGGTTCCCGCTCACTGGCTGAGCGAGGCGCGGGAGCAACACCGAGGGTTGCAATCCCGTTGCCGGTCCCCGGTCCGGTACGGGGGTACCACTGAGGGTTGCGATCCGTTGCAGGACACGGAAAAAAAAAAAGACAAAAAAAAAAAAAAAAAGTTCTTGGAAAAATAGAATTGAAAGATAATTTGAATCTTTCCATGAACTTTTTGAAGTACCCTCATACAATCAGGCAGGTCACCTAATAGGGACCTTATATAGAATTGGTGGGGGCCTTTTTTGATTTTTATTTACATTTATTAGCTTCATGCTGAAATATGTTGTTTTTTTTTTCCTTTTTTTTTTTTTTTTTTTTTTTAATTTAGTTGTCGTAGAGCCAGAAATGAAGCAAGATTGGTGAACTGTGTCAGTTACAGAGGGGAAATAAAAGAAACGCACCATACTTCATTTGCAATAGTGGAACCAAATTCTGCAAACAAGTGTCCACACCTCCCCGTGCTCCCTCTGTGCCAGCTCACTGCCCTAGTCCACATCTATGGAGAAGTGAGCTCGTCTGGGCAAGGTGCCCACGTCCAGGGTGAGAACGGGTGTTCCTTGCAATACCACAAGTGGTAATCACCTCAAAAACTTAACATTTTTAGTAAGTAAAAACTTTTTAAAATTGAGCTCAAATTCGGAACTGAATATTATAAATGACTCCCACTGTAAGGCCCTCAAGGTTTGTCTTGCTTTGAGAATGAAGTTTTGTTATAAAGCCAAAATGTCCTACTTGTGAAATGGTGAGAATCCTTCTACGTTGAGTGGAGGTCGGCCGTGAGTACAGAACATGCCAAAAGTACAGAGCATACAACGGCATTGGTAGAGTTTAACAGAACTATTAAAGACTAGCTTTTTTTTTTTTTTTTTCCTTTTTGTCTTTTTTCGTGTCCGGCAACGGACTGCAACCCTCAGTGTCGCGCCCGTACCGGACCGGGACCGGCAACGGGATCGCAACCCTTGGTGCTGCGGCCTCCCCTCACTCAGCCAGTGAGCGGGAACCGGTCTGTATGTGGGATCCGAACCCTCGGCGGGAGCGCCGCCGCACTCCCAAGCGACGCACTGTAGCAGTGCGCCACCGGGCCGGCCCAGACTAGCTCTTTTTTTAACCAGTGCCAGAGCATTATAGTCAGAGGCAGGAGGGTAGTAGAAAGATGCGGAATTTAGACAGACCTGTATGTGCCCTTGGACAAGTTATTTTGTTTCTCCCAGCCTCAGTTTCCTTACTTGTAAACTGAATTTTTAAATTTTCTTTATTTGTGGAAAAATACCTGCTTTGCATGATAGTCTTAAGGATATGTGGTAACATATGTAAAATACCTGGCCCTCAAGAAATGGTAGTTGTTATTAATGATTACTCAGAAAAAGTGAAATAACTAAGTAAACTAGAGTCAAATAATAAGAAACATCACCTAACGAAGTAAACAATACTTGGACGATAATGAGGAAAAGTGTTGGGATTAGGGACTTAGCCTCTAATAACACCCAAGGGAGGATAAAAGGAGAGACAGGGCTGGAACTTCTGAGCGTGTGTAAATAATGGCAGCTAAATCCTATGCTGGGCTTTCAATTACACACTATATCAGAATGTAGAACAGACTATCGGAAATGATTTCTATGAAGATGCCTGGATAGTTGACACAGTGTTCTGATCTGCTCCCATCCCAGTTTCCTTTTGGCCCTCCCAGAGTGTAGCCCTGTTGGTGTTCTAATAAGCAGTCCTGTCTGTACCACTCTCTTCTCCTAGCCTTTTAAGAGGCTGTGCCACTAACTCCTAAGCTAGATGGCTTCCTGCTAAGGATCCATATAAGCTGGCTGTAAAATCTGTAGGTCAGGCCCAAATCATTTTTAAAAAAACAATAGACATTTGGTTCTTCCCTTATCACTTAGGAAACACAGACCCAAGAGTTTGAAGGTCTTGCCTGAGGTCACAGCTAGTGGCTGGGGACTTTCCAGGCCAGCGCTCTTCCCTTTGCCTCTCCATCTCCTCCCCTTTGCTTCTCCTCTCATTCACGTATTTTCCCTTTTTCTCTTTCACGTACTATGTCTCCACTATAGTTTCTCATAGAGCTATCTGACCTCAACTATTGTTATTATAATTCAAAATCCAGACTACAGATGATGCTCATAATGATGATGTACTTGTAGTTTTAACACAGGATCATTGGCAAATGCAGCTTTGACCATTTCTTGATTAAAATGTTTATAGACGACTGTAGTACACATTCGGAAATGGGATGTAGTGAAATTCCAATAGTCTAATTCATAAGCACAGAGCTTTTGAAAAGTTTGGGCTGGTTGGGATCCAATGTATTTATACATTTTTATTAGACTCAATTGAAAGATTTAAAAAGATGAATAAATTACTTTCCTATTTGCTTCATCTGCTATTGCAGACTATGTGCAACAGATGTCACATAAGAAATTCAAATTGCATCTTCAAATGGAGCATAACTTTAGTAATGCATAATTCAAGAGAATAACTGAAAACCAGAATAATTTTTAGAGCCATTTATTTTATTGGCTAGAAAGTACTAGTGGAAAAACACTCACCTATTTATTTGACCATTTTCCACTTCGGTGAAATCATTGGAATCATTGCTAATATTATCATCCTCAGGCACTGTCATGTTTTGCAACTCAGTTAATTCGAGTCCACTTTTGAAATGCATCATGTTTAGAAAGTATCTGTAGTCAAAAAAAGTAGTCCAAATTTCTCCTGTTCTGAGTGTATTTAGAAGTAGATAGCAGCAAAAATATAAGCTTGACACCCCTAAAAGATAGCAAAATAGAAAATAATTAAAGACATGAAAAACACCACTGATTAAATATAAACTATTACAAGTAAACTAATAGTTAACTTACTGATAACACAACTTGTACATTTTGCTACTACATACATTAATGCAATCTTCGTACATCAAATTATTTAGATTGATCTCTAAATTCTATGCCTTTCATAAATTTCCCTCCATGTTTAACTATAAAGTGAGTCATGCCCCATAATTTTTATGCTCACCTTTATAGGAATACCATGTTAGCTGCAGGAAATATAAACACTCTTTTATGAAATAGTGTGTTTAAAATGAAAGAGATTCAGTTATTTTAATGTGTCAGATCACAGGGCACACATATAGCTGGGTACAGACTGCATAGATACAAAAGCATGTCTGATTTAGCAATCCCAGCTTAATAAAAATGTAAATCCTCAATAAATGGTATCACCAGGATCAACTACCCAACCTGGTGGTCAACCAGCAAAGGACAAATTTGTGTTTTGAAATTTAGCAAACAGTTTATCCATCAACTGCAAGAGATTAAATCAATCTCTTCAATGAAATCACTCCATGTCAGGGAATTAGAGAATTAAAAACTCATACTCAGGGATTTGAGTTAATCCACCTGCTGCTATATTTCCTCATCAGAAATGACAGACCTCCAGAGTTCACATTTTCTCCCACATGGATGACTGTGGCTTAGATTTCTGAAGGGTCACCAAAAGAATTTCAGGAGCACAGCATCACAAATCAAAAAGCAGGTGACCACAGAGGCAAACACAACTTCAAAAGTGAGGCCTATATACGCAAGGGAGCTGAGATACTCTCAGTGAGGTGATGGGGACCATGGAATCAAGCAGAATGTCAATGACTTTTTTCTTATACTTCCAATAGCAAACCCCCTTGGACAATGGTTTTATATTTTGTTTGATCCTGAATTCCATAAAATGACTATAACCGAGTTAAGAGTTAGGTAGTTAAGAGTCAAAACTCCAATGTGCCTACCTAAGCAACCTAGCAGTATCCCAAGAAGCATTTTACTAATTTATAGTATTGTGAAGACCCATGGAAAGTACACTAGAATGATACTTTTTCAGGTGTTCTCCTCGCCTCTTTCCACAGCCAGGCCATGCATTATTCCTTTTCATTCACATAGTCTCCTACCTAGAATAAAACTTCCCTGGTTCAGGATCCTTTAAAACTTCCACAACATAAGTACTTCCTAACACTTCAGGTTCCAGGAACTTCATCCTTCCAGCAGGGCAGAGCCTCTCCTGGAAGGTAGGAAGCCAGGACAGGGAGATTCGAACCCCATGACTCTGGGTCTGAGGCTGATGCTTCCAGCCGTGGTGGTAGTGCTAGAGACTGGCCCGTCTCTAATTGCTTTCAGTGCCTTCACACAACAGCAGTGTTTTACAGTCTATCTTTGCTTTGTAAAAATGGAAATGCATTCAGATGGTTAAACCCCATTCTCACCTCTTGGACCCCTTTTGATGAAAGTTGTCCAAGTGGGCTTGACTAGGTGATTTCTGGGAGTCTCGCCACACTGATGCCCTCTTGTGTGACTACCCAAGGCTACTGGAGTGATATTACAGGTCTGATAGAAAGTTTATTCAATGGACGGCATTTCCAATCTGGTTTAAGGAGTCTTTTTCTCTCTCCAAACTGGAAGAATAATGGGCAGACAAAAATTTTTGGAGGAGAGGACAGGTTATCTAATAATAGATTTGGAGTCTGCTGTTTGAATTAAACTTCCATATCAAATATATATGTGTGTGTGTGTGTATACGTAATGAATATATATATAAAACTAGTTATTTAAAGAAATGGACAAAGAGGCAAAAGAATATAAAGAATAGAGGAAGTTCTGGCCATCAAAGTTAGGTCAGTATTAGGCAAATGCCAGTACAAGTTAATCACATACAATAAATTTTTATTGTTATAAAATAACCTCTCTGAAATCTCACTTGTTCTGGAAAACAAAAACTGGAAAATGAAGGGAAAAATTAACAAAGTTAGTGACACCCATCACCAAGGTTGAGACCACACTGGGAAAACACTATCCATTCAATTTATCATATATTTACTGAGTGCTAAGTGGTGAAGGGATTCGAAAAGTTTGAAAAGTGTCCAATCCAAGGATCTAAAGCAGCTTCACAGAATAGTCCCATTTGGACTGTATCTTGCAAAAAAAATTTTTTTCCCTAATTCTAAAACTGCTACATGCTCACTGTAGAATCTTCAGAATAGGCATTGTAAAAGAAACTCCACCACCCAAAATTGAGCCATGGTTAGATTTTGATGCATTTCTTCCCTCCTTTTCTTCCCTTTCTTTCTTTTCTTTTCTTTTCTTTTCTCTCTCTCTCTCTCTCTCTCTCTCTCTCTCGCTCTCTCTCGTAACAGTGGGGATTTTAGATTGCTTTTAACCTCCTTTTTTTCATGGAGTTTTATACCATAAGCATTTTGAAGAACAGAATTATTTTTTAAGAGCATCCAAAATTGAGCCATGGTTAGATTTTGATGCATTTCTTCCCTCCTTTTCTTCCCTTTCTTTCTTTTCTTTTCTTTTCTCTCTCTCTCTCTCTCTCTCTCGCTCTCTCTCGTAACAGTGGGGATTTTAGATTGCTTTTAACCTACTTTTTTTCATGGAGTTTTATACCATAAGCATTTTGAAGAACAGAATTATTTTTTAAGAGCATATTAGTTTTTTATTAATAAACAATATAGGTTTTGGTAGAAAAGTTAGAAAATATAATTTTACAAATACAGTAAAACAAGTCTTTAGAAAAAAGTCACCTGTTGTCTCAGTAAGCAGAGATGATAACTGTATGTATACTGTCGTATGGCCCCCCAGGGTTTTTCTATGAACATAGATATAATGCCTGGCACACAGTAAACTCTCAGTAAATATCTGTTAAATGAAAGAATGACTACAAATAAAAAATATATACACATTTACAAAAATAGGAATCACACCAAATATTGCGTTTTTAAAACATTTGTATACTGTCGTATGGCCCCCCAGGGTTTTTCTATGAACATAGATATAATGCCTGGCACACAGTAAACGCTCAGTAAATATCTGTTAAATGAAAGAATGACTACAAATAAAAAAATATATACACATTTACAAAAATAGGAATCACACCAAATATTGCGTTTTTAAAACATTTTTTTTTCACTTTACAAGATATTTCCTATCCTGAATTATGTCAGTAAACACAGGTCTACACCATTACTGCTAATGCTTGATTAACTGCTTGACTGTGCCAGAAATTGACGTTCAACCCGTTATTGATAGATATTCAGACTGCTTGGTGGAGAGGAGATTGACAGGTGGAGATGGGGCCTGCACTGAAACTTCTCAGTGGAAGAGGAACATGATCAATGGCACAGAGGCAGGAAGTGCAGGTTGAATTCAAGAAACAAAGAATTAGAGTTTCACTGAAAGATAGAAGAGATCATCCAACTATACAATTAACTGAACGGCAGACTGGGGTCATCGTGGGAAGATCTTGATGTTAACCCAACCATAATTACCATCTCTCAACATTTATAATAGGTTACATGTTTCAGTTGACTCAGAACAGAACATTTCTGATCCTTAACCACAGTCTTGTGAGGTACCAAAGGCAAGCATTATTATCTTGCTATGCTTATTGGTATATTTTACTGATAGTACCAATGTAAAGTACATAAACTTACTCTTTACTCTGCATGGTGCTATGTATCAAAGGAGAGGACGTACAAAGAAACCTGTCTCACCTTAAGCCTTATGTCATTTACAGCCTATTTAAGCAAGCAAGACCATCCCATATAAAATGACAGTGTGCCATAAAACATTTGCATGATAGAAACCAAACTACGTGGCAGAACAAAGAATGAGTCCAGAAAGACTTAAGAGACATACATACACACATGAAGGAAGAAAGGAAGTAAAGGAAGAAGGAAGGTAAAAAGGAGGAGAAATAAATGGGGCCTGGAAGAGTCAGGTAAGATTTTATAAAGAGATAGGACTTGAACAGTGTCTAAAAATAAGTAAGATTAGATTAGGAGATAGGGCAGGCACTACTTGTGCTGGGAACGGTACTAACACGTGAATTGCTCATACTTTGTGATGGATTGGCCTGCTCAGTATTTGTTCCCACCCCTTTCTAGTCCAGTTCTGCATTTTCTACACTCCCGTGCAGCTGGGGTTCTAGACATGATTTAGATTCCCCCAATCAGACAATGGTGGTGGCGGGTGCAAGGCATCCATTCTACCGGGACGATTCTAGCAGGTGCAGCAGAGAGTGCTGGAGCCAACAGTTGTGGTTGTGATTCCTGATCATTCGATTTGGCTCAAATGATGTGTCCCTGGAACATGCAGTTGGGATAATGGCTTCCTAGTTTCCTGACTTCCTGACGGAGGCACAAGGAGCAGTTACCATCAGCAGGCCAGTTGGATGTGTTGTTATAGTAATTATTCCTAGAGGCCCATCCTAAAACCTGTTCTGCCAGCAATTTTGACAAATTTATAGGCACTTAATTCCTGTATTAAATCCCCTTTGCTTAATATAGATAAAAAGATAATCTGTTAAATGCAACTAAACCCTGACTGATATCCTTAATTTTATTTATTTTTCTCTTTTAAATTTTTTTACTATGGGAAATTTCAAACATATATAAAAGTAGACATAATAGTATAATCAACTCCTATGCACCAATTTCAACAACTACCAATTAGACCCACCATCACCTGGAATTATTTTGCAGCAGATCCCAGATACCATATCATCTGTAAATATTTCAGCATGTATCTCAAAAAGGTAAGAACTCTCTTTTAAAACAATACCACCATATTACTATCAAACCTAAAAAATAACAATAATTCCTTAATATCACTACACACCCAGTCACATACACTTAACTTTAAAGTTTGTTATGAATCACTATTGTTTTTTATTATGAAGAACTGATACGATCACACCTCTCCTAGCTTAACTCCTGACAATCAATTATGATAGCGAGGTCAGCTGTTTTGAGAAAATGTTAATAGACATTTCTCCAAAGATGACTTAAAAACGGCCAACAGGTATTTGAAAATGTGCTCAGCATCACTTATCATCAGGGAAATGCAAATCAAAACTACAGTGAGATATCACCTCATACCTATTAGGATGGCTATTATCGAAAAGACAAGGGATAACAAGTGTTGGTGAGGGTTGGGAGAAGAGGGAGTTTTTGTACTCTGGTGGTGAGACTGTAGATTGGTGCAGCCTTTGTGGAAAACAGTATGGAGGTTCCTGAAGAAATAAAAAATAGAACTGCCATATAACCATATAACCCAGCAATCCCTCTTCGGGGTATGTATCCAAAGGAAATGAAATCACCACGTCATAAAAATATCTGCACTCCTGTGTTCATTGCAGCATTATTCACAATAGCCAGAGTATGATTCACAATAGCCAAGATATGGAAACAACAAAAGGGCCTACCAGTGGATGGATAAAGAAACTATGATACATATGTGTGTTCATTGCAGCATTATTCACAATAGCCAGAGTATGATTCACAATAGTCAAGATATGGAAACAACAAAAGGGCCTACCAGTGGATGGATAAAGAAACTATGATACATATGCATTTATAATGGAATGTTATTCAGTCTTAAAAAATGAAATCCTGCCATTTTACCACAACATAGATGAACCTGGAGGACATTAGGCCAAGTAAAATAATCCAGAGACAGAAAAATACTGCATGATCTCTCTTACATGTGGAATTTTTTTTAAAAAAGTTGGATACACAGGCATAGAGAATAAAACAGTGGTTACCAGTGGTGGGAGGAAGGAAATGGGTAGATGCAGGAGAAAGGATATAAAGTAGCAGATATGTAAAATGAACAAGTCTAGAGATCTAATGTAAAACATGAGGACTATAATGAATAATGTTGTACTGTAATTGGGATTTTTGCTAAGAGTAGATTTGTGTGCTCTTGCCACACACAGAAAAATGTGAGATGGTGCATATGATAATTTGCTTGACTGTAGTAACCATTTCACTGAGTGTATGTGTATCAAACACCATGTGTACACCTTAAAGAAAGTATTAAGCCTAAGGCCAACCACGGCCCTATCCTTCCTGGCCATCTCTTCTCATAACTGACTGAGCCTGTTTACCCACTTGGGGTCCTTGGATCTCAGGGCTCTAAGATGACAATAACACGAATGTATGAGCTAATATGAATTTATATTTCAAAAAGGCCTCAAATAGGTTGAACAGGTTAACAAAAATGTCAGGTATCCTTACTTTTAGCTAGATTGTATTAACTTGATGTTATAATCCTAGGTTCTGTTTGGCAATTTTATATACCTTTGAATAATAAAAATGGGAAATAAAATAATATATTAAAGTTGATAGTCAAAACTCATAAAACAGTATACTCAAGACCTGGACATTGCACTACATATAATTTATATTTCAACTTAAATAAAAGCTGAAAAGTTGATAATCAAAATCTTTGAAAACCCAGAGTCCTTGGGAGGTGGGGAATAATAAAAATAGCCTTTGGTAGTGAAAAGGCCAGAAGCTAGTAAGTAATCTCAAAAGAATAAGCATCTTCTCTATTCTTGCCCAAGACTGATGGATTAACCAGTGCTGCTGGTCTCAGCTCCACTAGGACCCTGTGTCTCTACTTCTCATCTCTGGCTTTCCTGACTTCTGCTCGTCACTCTCAGAGCTCCTTATCTGGAAAGTAACGTTCTCTAGAAGCTTAAACTAGCACTCCCTTGTCTCTTTACTGTCAACAGTCTCTGAATTACTTGCTTCTGTCTTCAGCACTCCCCTGAAATCATGCTTGACAGGCAAATTCTGGCACCATCACTTAGGAGCTGTGTGACCCCAGCAAGTAGGTTAACTTCTCTTTGCCACATCTTCCTATCTGCAAAATGGAGATAAATTGATGCCCCCCTCACACAGTCATATAGATTCCATGATTTGGTCCATATGCAGCGCTAGGGACAGTGCCTGGCCTGGTGCCCGTAAGCTATAGTGACTGTCGCTCCCGTACGCAGGCCTCTCCCACCTTGCTCCTCACTACATCCTAAGTCTCCTTCGCCAGCTCCCCTCCCCGTCCAGCCCTTACATAGAGGTATCTCTTTGGCTTCCACTCTTCCTACTCTGCATGTTCCAAATTCTTTCCTATTTAGGGCTTTAAGCCATAGTGCCATGTTTCATCCCACAAGGGCATCTTTCAGATCTCTTTTCCCAGTCCTTTTCATTTTATGAAACTAGAATTCCTTTGCATTATGAAATAGGATCTCCTTTGTAACTTCCACTTGATAATGATCATGCTACTTAACATGTCACATGTTTCTTTATCTGTAAAGTGAGAGAGCAGGAGGGAGAGATCTCTCAGTTCTCTTCTTGCTCAGAAAAATTTCCATGAATTCTTTTCAGATTCCGGCTGCCTGCTGGACCTCTCCACATGAATGTTTGCCATTCACTCATACTCCACATGCCTAAAAAGGAATACATCACCTGACCTTACATGCCAGCTTTTCTATTTCTGTTAAAGATAATATACATTCTCCTCGTCACTCAGACTTGAAACCCAGGTATCACTTTAATACCTCATATCTAATCAGCCACCGAGTCCTGCCAGCATTCCTTCTCACATCCCTTCCCTGCCTCTCATTCCTTACAGCTCCACAGCCCTGACTTTGCTGCAGTCACCTTCCTTCTGATCTCTACCCTCTTCTGTCTACAGAAGCAGATTCTTCCTGAAAATACATGTCTCGCACATTCCTCTCCCACCTTGCCTATCATGATGTCTATAGGATGAAGTCTAATCTCGTGAATTCAAAGCCCAGATTGCTCATAACTATCTCTTTAATTTTCTCTCCCACCACATTCCTTCTGTTCACCCCATTCCCCTGGTCCTGAACATACTCTCCCACCTTCCCATGAAGCCTATGCCAACTTAAGTAGAGCATTTCTTTCAAAGCCTGTCTTGCTTGCTTTTAAACAAAATTTCAAGCCATGCTCTCCTATGATACCCTTCTCCAATGACCAACCCATGGTTGACAATTTACTTGTGATGAATTCTCATAGCATTTTTATATAGATTACTCGATTACTCACTGGCTTATAGCAAGGGCTCTCTCTCTCTCTCTTTTTGGTCGCTGGCTGGTACAGGGATGGAACCCTGGACACTGGTGTTATCAGCACCACACTCTAACCAACCAAGCTAACTGGACAGCCTTTCTTATATTTTAATAATCGTTTTATTTATAATTTCAAAACCTTGGTGAGAGGGACCATAGACTTCATAGGTCTCTAGCACATGGTGATAGTAAACATGTGTTAACAATAAAGATGATGAATAAATTTAAAAAGAAAGCTATGATCATCTGCCTGCAGACAGTATATTCAGTAATCCTTACAAATGCATTTTCACCATGAGAAACAAACAAAAAGTAGGAACGTAAAGCTACTATGAGGTGTAGCTCCACCTCATAGTTTTCGTTAAGTCTGCCACTTAATTTCTTTTACATTTGATCTGAGCATGTGGGATTTATGTGAAATACATTTAAAACTGTAAAGTATCATATAAATGGAAGGTATTTATCATTAATATCCAGGCCAATGTGTAAATGGAAGGTATTTATCTTTAATATCTAGGCCAATATGCCTGGAATGCTTAAGATTCTTGACATGACTTCTAAAAGTCTAGAGAAAGAGTTATATTAAAGACGTGGTTCTCGGGGCTGGCCAGTTAGCTCATTTGGATAGAGTGTGGTGTTGATAACACCAAGGTCAAGAGTTGGGATCCCTGTACTGGGCAGCTGCCCAACCCCCACCCCCCAAAAGAGTGGTTCTCAACTGGGGACAATATTACCTCCCTCCTGGTCCCCAGGAGATACTTGGCGATGTCTGGAGATATTTTTGGTTGTCACAAGTGAGGGGGTGCTGCCGGCATCTAGTGGAGAGAGGCCAGGGATGCTGCTAAACATCATATAGTGCACAGGACAGCCATCAGCCACAGTTATCCGGCCCAAAATGCCAGCAGTGCTGAGGGTGAGAGGCCCTGTGTTAAAGGAAGCTCACCGGGATGAATACTGACCATTTCTGCGTGGGGCAGGGAAATGAACTACTACCTTCCTCAGACAAATGGCTCATTTCATCCTATATTTTCCACAGTATCGCAACTTCTGCTCTCACTGCTCCAAAATCCCTCTTCTCCTCAGGTTCCCATACGATCTTTTAAATGTCTGTTATCAATATGTGCAGACTATGATGTCTGGGAATTAACCTATCCATATTCAGATATTTTGAAACTGCTCTGATTTCTTTAAGACAGAAAATACCAGTAAACTCCAGAAGTCAATGAAGTCTACCTGTAATTCTGGATATGAAAGATAGACTGTACATTGCATTAAACAAACAAAAAACACTTGAAACATAATTTAATTAGAGCAGTGACTATGAGTAGTGTGAGTACTAACAAAATTAAAAATCTTTCTTACCAACTAAAAATAATGGATTTAAATAATTACTAAAAACTTATGGAGTTGAAAACAGCCTGGAATATTTCAACCTTGGAGAAAATTCTTTTTCTTTGCATGTAAATGTCTTTGATCTAACAATATTTTGGATCAAAAGTGCTACTGAACTAAAAACAATGGATAGGAGTTTCATTCATTTGTTTTTAAGCCCTAGCAAAGCTGTAACAGTTAACTCCTAAAAAAAATAGGAAAAACAGAAATAATGAGAATTTTAAAGCATCATGAAATGGTGCATGTAACGAGGATCATTTGTAAAAAGAAACCTTTAAAAATATACCATCATTTCAAAAGAGAAAACATAACAAAAGACACTATAATTCAATACAAATCATGATTATTGTCCTTGAACAATTCCTTTCTTCTCTCTGGGTCTCTGTTTCCTCACCTTAAAATAGAAAAGTTGGATTAACCAATGCTCTCTCAAAGATCCCTCCCAGTTCTAAAAGTCCTCTGAATCAATGATTCTGTAGATGTTTCTTAATGGATCACTTTCAAAGATAAGAAGATGAACTTGTAGACAAGTCTTTTGAATAGCTGACTTAGACCAGTAGTCCTCAGTTCTGACTGGAAATGGGGAGCTTTAAAAGAAATAGCGATAAGGGGGAACCACACCTCCCACAGTTTCTGACTTAATTAGTCTAGGACAGGATCTAAGCATGGGTATTTTAAACACTCTCCAGGGGACTCTAATATGTAGCCAGCGTTAAGATCTACAGATTTAGACTAAAGGTTAAAAGCAAATGCAGCCTGTGCCCAGCTAGGTAAGATAAACAAGCAAAGCAGACTGGGCATAAGGAACTGGAGGACACATGTCCCATCTATTTCCCTCCAATTAGCAGTAGGAATGAGCCAGATCTTTTAATTTTTTTTTTTTGAAAAAATGCCAGAAATCCAGATTTTAAGTAAAATTCTGATATTTAAATGTTGGCAACTAATTTCAAACAATTTTTTTTAAGTATAGATGATGCAGAATATGCTCGCAGACTTAATTTGGCCCTATAGCCACCAGTTTGTAACCTAAACAAAACAGTTCAATAAATTTTCTCTTTGCGCCACCCTGTCTCTTTCCCACTCAGAGCCTCTTCCTTCCGTATCATGGGGCTAACCTGTCCCTTTCATTTTCCTTTCCATTGTCTCTTTCTTTTCCAATCTTCATCACTCCTAAGAGATGGAAACTGAGATCCACACATTAAATCTTCATGTGGCCCTGGCTGTATCACTGAACAGGCTTCTGTGCCTGGGAAAATTCAGGTTATAAATTGTAACCTGAGGTTGTTGGCTCCATGATGTCAACAACTAGTTGATTTGGTAAAATCAGGTGGAAAGTCAGTCAAGCTCACAATTTTGCATTGCGAAGATTTTATCAGGCAGTATATGGAGGTCCTCATTTAATTTCTGATTCTGTTTTGTTCTCTGCTTTAAATCTAAACCACTGCATATCAGAATCACGCCTGGTAAATGGCTGCAGAGTTTCTTTACTGCCAGCCCAGTGCTAGTTTCCCCAAACCATGCTGCCTTCCCAATCACTGAACGCCTCTACCATTAGTAATGAACCCTGACACACAGTTTTTCACTAGAAAACAAATGAATATGCAAACAAAACAGAAATAAGTATAATGATGTTTTTAAAAGACTCAATTTAGGGTGAGTGTACCAAATGTCCTTTTGAAGACTATCATATGATTTTGAATGTGCTTACTTCTGCACATACTTCCCCCATCTCCACACCACCTCATAGATGCATATTCTCCCAGAGACTGAAAAGATTCAGATAGTTTCCATTAAGATATTATTTTCAGAAAAGTGTTTTTAAAAGATTAAACAGTCGTACAATTTCAGAGGTCAAGAGAACTTTACTGATCAACTTTCTCCACTTTCTCTGATAGACAAGAAACCTGCAGTCCTTTTTAATTCAATATATGGAGTGCTAATACTGTGCAAAACTTCACATCCATTATCTTAATTAAATCTTCAGGATAACTCAATAAAATAGGCACCACCACCATCATCATCATCATTCTGATTTAACAAGTGAAAAAAAACTGGAGAGATGCTGAACAACTTGCCCCAGTCCCTGGGCTGGTAATTTGAGACTTGGTGTTTGCATTCAACTCAGAGCCTGAGCCCTTATCATCCATCTTCCACCATCGGGAGTGACAATAGCGAAAAAAGTGAAGGATAAACAAATCCTTATGAAAATGCCAGTGAGGTGGTCAGTGAACACTTCTTCCAAGAGGTGGAAAAATGCATTTGGGCTAGGCTGCCACATATATATTGATTGGATTTCAGTAGGTGTTCCAATCTGGAATCCATACAAACATTGATGCAGAAAAGTGATAGGGAGGGCCTAAGGTGAACTGGGAGAAAGGGAATGCCTGGAGAAAAAGATAGAAAGAAGCAAGGAGCCAGATTGTGCAGGGTCCTCAGTGCCCAACTAAGGAGTGTAGACTTCATTTGTGGGCAATGGGAACTCATTGGAGGTTTTTAGAAGCAAGGTCCTTAAAAAATGTGAACTGAGTTTTAGAAATATAAATCTCATGGAAGTGTCAAGATTGAATTAGGGGAGCAGAGCTTGGTAGGGAGGAGACCAAGCAGAAAGCTGTTACACTTCATTAATTGATGACTTCGCTCTTAGCCACGTGTTGTGCCTACATCTTCCTCCCCCCACCACTAGATTCTTCAGCCTCCAAAGCTGCCTCATGATTCTTGTATCCCAAGAATCACACTACTCCAACTGGCATTTCTAGGTCAGGTGACAGGGACCTGACCTTGGGCAGTGGGAATGGAGACAATAGGACATCTGAGGGGCATTTGCAAGGGCCTGGTCACTGCTCAAAAGTGGGGAAGGTAATAAGAGAGAAAGAGGCAGAGTAGAAACTGACTCTAACATTTCAAACTTAGGAGAAGGGGAACAAATCATGAGACACAGGAAGGAAGGGATGATCGACAGTATCACAAGGGGGCGAAGAAGATGGCTGGGCCCAGGCCTCAATCCAGCAAGTATTTATTAAGCAGCTACTATGTCCTGGGCACTCAGGGAACGATGAATAAGACCAGTTTTTGCGCTCAAGGATCACCCAGGCAGAGGAAAAGACAAGAGCAGTGATAGCCAGATGCCAGTGCTTTCATCATACAGCCTTAACTCATGGAGCAACATAGAAAATATACATTAGCAAGAGTATATCTTTAAAGAATCCAAAACACCTTTAAAATCTATTAGTCTCATCTGCTGAATTACATTACAGTGAAAGCAGAGTGTAATAAGTAACTGCTTGTGGTCTCTTCTTGCTGTTTCTTTCTTCTGAGGACCTCGTTCCCCAAACTATTCAAATAGCTGATCCCTTGTCATCATTCAGGTCTCAGGACAAATGTCACCCCCTCACACAGGCTCTGCCAGTAGGTCCTCTATCTCAAGCATCCTCCCCCATCACATGATCCTGTTTTATTTCTTCATTGCACTAAGAATACCTGAAATGTATTTAAGAATACATTTATTATATAGTCTGTTTCCCCTGCAAGAATGAAAGCTTCACAGAAGCAGGAATTTTATCTTGTTAGTTGCTGCCAGACACAGTGTAAGCCTTCCGTAGGAAACAGTTACTGAATACAATCAAAAAAAAAAAAGAGAGAGAGAAGAAAAGAAAAGTGAACAAACCTCATCAACATTAAGACCTCAAAACAAACTAGGCCGGCTTCCAGTTGCTTACGGGGACACACTGGGAATTGAAGTGTCTCCGAAGAGCAAAGCTATTTTGAGGATGGGGTGGAACCAAAATCCAGGAGTCTCCCAGCAAATCAGCGCCCCAGGCTTGACTGTTTTGCTTAGATTTTGGGAGTCCCACCCGGAGTCCCCACCCCGCGTGAGATGTTTGACAACGAGGCCAGCCAGCCACCGAGCTCGAGTTTTATTTCCGTTGTCCTTCTGACGTCAGAAAAAGCACGAGTTGGTGCACAGTCTCTTCTATCAAGGTGACAAATTACAGCCTCGCTGGGCCCTGCATTCCGCAAACCATAAATTTATTCCCCCTCCCCCTTATATTAAAAAGTGCAAAAACCCACCGCAGAGATGTCAAATCCCCTTCCAAGTGCAAACGAACACAGTTTCCTAGTCGGGGGACTGGGTGGGGGTTGGTGGGGTGGCCTTTTCCACTCACTGCATGCTGAGCAAGTACATGATCCTGGCGGCAGCTGCGCTTCCACCGGAGAAGCAGGGCTGTAAAAACCCTGGGTCGGCGCCGCAGAGCAAGACACAAAGGACTCTCAATTGTAGCACCACCTTCCCCAGCCGAAGGCAGCCTGTGAAAGGCGCTGGGAACAGCGTGTCGCCGTTACCGCGAAATTCCTTTTGCTGCCATATGCACTTGTACCTTCTCTGCAGACAGTTCAGCACCGAGGGGCGGGCGATTCGGCAGGGAAGCCGTGCGCGGGCGGCCCGGAAACCTGCGGGGTCCCAGGGGAGGCACAGGAGCCCGGCGCGCGGGGAGGCGGATTATTTGCGGGGCGAGGGCTGGCTGTGCACGGGGACGAAAGCGCTCTTTCCTCCCGGCACCGACCTGGCGAGTTTAAAGGCCGTTCGTGGCCGCGTTTAGGGACGCGAGCGAGGTGCGGGGGCCGGGGAGGGCGTGGGGACGAGCGCGGTCCGCACCGGGCCGGCGCAAGCGGGGGCCTTTTGTTCGCCGGCTCAGCGGCTCCCGGCTCTCGCAAAAGCACTACTCCCTTTGCCACCCCCTTCGTCTGGAAAAAACCTCATCAGGGCGGGAAAGGACAGTGAGTCACCGGCAGCATCCTCTAGTAATCCGCCCCGCCCCCCCCCCCGCATCCTCCTACTCCCTCTCATTACAGACAGGGGCCGAGCACGAGGCAGGCGCGGCCAGCGTGCCCCGTTTCCTCGGGCCCCGCGGCTCCGCGCCGCAGCCGGCGGCGGGTGCCGAGACCTGGCGGGCCGCGCGCAGCACCCCCGGGGGCCTCCCACGCTCTCCTCCGGGCCGTGCAGACGCAGGAATTCTCCCCGAAGGTCGAGGATTCTAACACCCGTCGGGTACGCCGTCGCGCCCTCACCGCGGCCGCGCTCTCCCTCCACACCCGTGTGGTCCCTGGCCCTCGTAAAATGTGATCTGCTGCCACTCTCTGCCACCACGAAAACAGATCAAAAAAGTGAGCCCCAGCCCACGCGAGGGTGAACTCAGGGGCCCTGGCGCGTTCTCGCGCGGCTGCGTGCGTTGGGAGCGGAAGGACAGGGCAGCCGGACTCTGCCTTTCCCAAGGCAACATCGGAACGAGCGGGCACGGCTGCGCTCTTCCTGCTCCGGCGCCCGCAGGGATGATGCCCACGTTACCGCCACCTCTCCCGCCTAAAATATCCCTTCCCTCCCCGCCGCCGATGCCTCAGCCCTGCCCGGTAGCGGAAACTCACTCACCTCGAGAAATAAAGGGAAAGGTGGCAAAAGGCGACGTCAAGGTGTACGCCCTTCTGGATTTTTACCCGCAGCCGTTTGGTGTCCTTTGTGTCAAGGTCTGGCTGCCTCGGCCAGGAGAGGTGGCCCCCGTCAGCGAGGGCCGGGCGGGGAGGCTCGGCGTGGCGCGGCGGACTTCCGAGGAAGGTGAAGGGCGGAGGTTCCCGGCGACCTTCAGGCGCAGTGGCGTGGCTGCCCCAGCCAGCGCTTGCCTGGCTCTCCTCCTCCTTTCCGGGCCGATTGCATCAGAATCTCCCCCGAACACCACCCCCCACCCCCACTGCTGGCCAGCCTCGCACTTACATCCACGCGCTCGGGCGCGGAGGGTCGCGAATCGCGGTCATTCTCCTACTGGGGGGCGCGTCGCCCTTCCGCATCCATGACTCGCGATGGTTTAACTGGGAAAGTCAGGCCATTCCTCCCTGTGCCGCGCGCCGTCTCCTCCCCTCCGGCGCGCCCGCTCTTTAACCAAAGCTGCGTGTCACTGTGCCGTGGCTGTCACATGGTGTCACTGCTGGCGGCCGCGCCTAGCTGTCTCCTTGTCGCCTCTCGCTGAAGATGCAGCGACCGCGGCTGGCGGAGATTGAGCATCGGGGAAGGGGTGAGGGAGGGGTTGCGGGGCGCGCGTGTGCCGGGCGCACGGAGGGTGGCACCGGCAGCGGAGGCTGCGCGGTGCGGGGGCATCTGGCCCGCGCCCTCCTGGGGCCCGACAGCGTGCTCAGAACCCAGCTGCGGTAACAGCTGCAGAATGGCAACCTTTGGGGATGGAGGTGGGCCGGCTGAAGGGGCACCGGCGGAGGGAAGGAGGGCTGTGAGCGGGGGGAGGGCTGGAGGTCGGGGTACGGCGGAGTCCAGCCGGGGCCGCAGGAGCGAGGGAAGTTGCATTGTGGGAAGGGCGCAGCGGGAGGACGGCCGCGGGAGGGGCCGGTCGGAGCGCAGCCCGCGAACCGCAGACAGCCCGGGCTGGCGGGAAGGGGACCGAAGTGGCCGGGGGAGCGGGGCGCGCGGGCACCATTGGAGACCCTTTGTCCCAAACCTACAGCGGGAGACGCCTCCCCTCTTCCGGACCTAGCAACCGCAGGCTTCGCCAGCCCTCCCTTTGTTTGGGGACAAATGCGACCCGAAGGATTTGCTGAGGTCCGCGCGCGCACCTGCCTAGACACGAAGAGGTCGAAGCCGCTCTTGCCGGGCCTGGGGACCCTACGTGATTCCGCCCGAAGGACCTGGCGCATCAGGGTCCGGGCGGCGGTGGGGGACGAGGCAGCAGGATGTCGGGGCAGGGGCAACTGGGCGCGTTTCCCCTTCTTCTGCTAACTCTTTGTTTCAGTCACAACCCCTTTTAACTGCCTGGGCACTTCCTTGCAGAGGAGTTGTGTCTCCTTAAAATGGCGACAGGAAATCCTACCTGCGCATCGGCCACTTAGAATCTCATTATAGCGCCAATTTGCGGGGTGGAAACTCGAGCTCTTTATTGACAGGGATGGTTCAGTCTCCGTGTTCCAGCCAGACAGGAAAGGGAAGGTGAATCATAGTTCAAAAATTAATCTACCTGGAACGTTTCAAGTGGGCAGACTACGTAGTCACTGTATTGCAATCACCGGTGGAAAAGGGAGATGACAACCAAATTTTAAATGTCTCTTAACTGACTAAAATTCTTACTCCCTTCAAATGGCAGTAAAGGGACTTGGTCAGTTCAACAATGACTCCCTGAGAACCCTATTTAGAAGGCATGCTCTTAAAGAAACCTGAGAAACTGAACAGTCAGTGCAAACGGAATGGGCAGAAAGACGGGCAGCCTCGCTGAGACAGACCTGCATTCAATTTCTTCCTCTGACGCTATTGCTTCCCTCACCTGCCTAACTTATGCCCTAGTCCTGTTTTCCCAATTTGTAAAAAAAGGGAGACAATAGGGCTGGCCCGTGGCTCACTTGGGAGAGTGCGGTGCTGATAACACCAAGGCCACGGGTTCGGATCCCATATAGGGATGGCCGGTTAGCTCATGTGGGAGAGCGTGGTGCTGACAACACCAAGTCAAGGGTTAGGATCCCCTTACCCGTCATCTTTAAAAAAAAGGGGGTGTGGGGGGGACAATAGTACATACATCATAGTAATATTCTATAGGTCATCAAAAATTGGTTCTTTCTACCCTTTCTAGAGAAAAGTAATTTAGTATAAAATTACCGATGTTAAGTAGTGTGCACAAATAATTTTTATGAATAAGGTAAGAAATCTGAATAGGTAAAGTTGGTAAACTGTGAGCCATAGCTCCGTAAGTCTGTTAAAACGTTTACCTTGTTAAAGGCAGAATGTATATTCAGCAGTGTTTGAAGATAATCTGATCTCAAGCTTATCTTTTGGTTCCAGTTTTAACCTACTCGCTAGTTTGTGTACAGCAAAAGGACTGCAGTTACCTAGCACTTTTTGAATTGGATTTAATAGTTAGGAATTGAGTTCCTACTACATGTCAGCTGTTGTGCTAAGCACTTTACATGTAAATGTTAACCTCATTTAGTCCTTTCAACCCCTCAGTTAGGTAGGTGTTATCCTTTGTGTATAAACAAGAAAGCAGATTCAAAGTGGTTAAATTGGCCATGTGAGTGTTACTTCACTACAGTACGTAGGGGTGGGGGATGTGATTCCTATTCGGGCCTGAATTCAAAGTCCATGCTCGGTCTTAACCAAGCTGCTACAACCATTTGCAATCAGACACTCTTGGGCCCAGAGTTTGGAGGGATCTTCACCCCTCCTGTGGATTTTAGTCGACAATCTAGAAATGTTGTAAAATCAACATGGAGGGTACAATGAAGGACATTTGCTGGGTGGAAAATTGGTGTGTGGAGGTAGGAGAGGCAGTGTTCAGAAAAAGTGTCTGGTAACTACAGGGTGAGTCTTTCTCCAAGACTGCTTGAAGGTGAAACTTCCTTTCAGTAGTGTAGCACCTAAACCCAATTGCTGTGGTCTCAAATGAGGACAGGGATGCCATGATGTTGATTGTCCTATTCATTGTGTGCTTACTGAGAGACAGCAGGTTAAGCACTTTGCAGATGGTCTCTTGTCTAATCCTCACAACATTCCTAACAAGACAGATCATGCTATAATCCCTGATTCAGAGTTAAGCAATTTATCCCAAGTCCACACAGCTCTAATTGACACATCCAAGTCTTGAATCCACAGCTGACTCCAAAGCCAGTTTTCTATGTCTAGGTCTTAAAAAAACGTTCTCCAATTCTTAAATAACCCTGTTTGGAGGCCTAGGAGGTGGGAAGGGTCCCAGGCTACTCTGCTTTCAGATGGGAACCATTGCCCTGTTTTAGAATATCCAGGGAGTCAATTTGCTCTGTAATAGGTTTGTGAGGGCCAAGGGTCTTGTTGGTAGTATCTAAGGTTATTTGTGGACCTTTCCCATTTGAGCAGATTTCCCAAAATGGTACTAAGGTAGTCAGGACCCATCAGCAGGTTTTACAAAATAAAATTTCTGTATCTGCTCTGAAAGTGAGGCTAGGGAAAGAATCCTTACTGTAAAAGGAGAATTGGATGACTTTAAGTCACCAGGGGGTTTTCTAGTAGCCTCACAAGATCTTTTTGTATGGCTCCAGGAGGGGAAGCTTTGTGAAGAAAGATCAATTGTACCCCAAAGAGGATTGAGCCTGAACTTAAGCTGCATCTGCTGTCATCCCAGCTTCATCCTGGACTCACCTGAGTTGCACTCATTCCCCATCTGGGGTGCCCACTAGGACAGCTGCAGAAGGAGCCACCACCAGTTATGAGCTTACAGAGGCTCCACAGGTTTTCAAAGTTTTCCAAACACAAATGGTCTGAGACTAGCAGACTTCTTGTGTAAGAATTTTGAGTAATAGGATCAAAACTATTTTATAAATGTAGCTTTTCATTTTAATCTGTAAAGGGCTATCAGAGGACAATCTGAATTTTAACAATGATGAAAAAATAGGAAAGTCAACTGGTGAGAATATTTCGAAATAAGTGTCCTGCGTATTTCCTACTTGCATCAGAAGCAGTAGGGTCGTCACATGAAGAAAGCCTACCTCATTAGAAAATAAGTTGTTTATTCTGAAATCAGTCATCTCTTATTCCTGTTGATAGGATCTACCCTAAAACAACAGATGGTCTTTAAAATTATTGATTTTTCTTGACCGATGCAATCACATTTCTTTGACTGATTAACCCTTTTTACAATTCTTGATATTCTTTGGATCTCATCCATAGATGACAATATCTTGACACTAGAAGTTAGTGATGCAGCCATAGCAAAAAGTAAATTTACAATTAAAGGAGCCGCCAGTGGTTTTGGCCATCCTCCTGCAGACACATGGCACTGTGTGGCCTAACTTCCTTGGTGGCAGCAGCACTGTGACAGGGACTATTGTCACCACTTCCAGCATTGTGATGAACATTCTACCTGCCAGATTTATAATTGGTTGTGGCAGGGGGGTCAACAACCCCTACTGACCCTAAACTGAATTTAAATTAAAATCCCAGAGGGAGCTTCTTAAAAAATTGTTATTGTCTCTGATTTTGGCCTGGGTCAGCTTTGTAGGGTCACTTATTTATTTTTCATCTGTTAGGGGAGCTGGGAGTAGAGTTCGTTAAGTATGTAACTATATGGCAATACAGTCTCATTCATTCCAGTTAAATAAAGAACCAGGGCCAAATGATCAGTCCTGGAAGTTTAGTGTCTAATTCGCCTTACATTTATGCATTATTATGCAGGTCAACTGTGAGCGCAGCTCCCTAGCTTGTTGCAAAGTGGGGTAATGATATCCATCTGCTGATCAAATGACTCAGTGTCTACAAACTATTTAAGCACCATGCTTGGTACGTAATAAGTGCTCAATAAGTGGTTATCTGTTATTATTTTGCACACTTTGCAGAGATAAGTATGGGAGCAATGAATTTTCAAAGCCTGAGTGTATAGGCACAAAGTATTCTATTGTGTTCATTCCATACTGAAACAGCTGTTAAGCCCACATCTCAACTCCCATTCCTCTCACTGTGGGAATGAAGAGACAGAAGGTATTAGAGAATATTTAGGCCTGCATTTCAACTCCCTGCCTTAACTTTAAGGTGAGAAAGGTAAGTTTCAGATCTGCATAAGAATATATTAATTAAAAAGTAGAAGTGTTCCCAAATTGAGTATAGCATCTGTACTTACTAATGGGGCCAGTGTAAATTGGTACAAGTTTTTGTGAGGTAGCAAATTTAGTGGTTAAGAATGTGGGCTCTGTGGTCAGATTTCCTGAGTTCTAATCCTGGCTCCACAGCCTATTAGCTCCATGAATTTGGTGCCTCAGTTTCCTCATATTTAAAATGGAAATAATAATATCTACCTCAAAAGGTTGTGTGAAGTATATATGTTAATACATGTAGGGTGCTTCAAGTAGTTCACAACATATTTTAAGTATTCAGTCAATAAAAACTACTATTACTGGAAAAAAGTTTGCCAATAAGGAGGAACTTAGATACCATTGCTTCACTTTTGGAAATACGCATTCTAGCAATAATGCACAAAGGTGTTCCCTAATAGCAAAGAAACTAAGGGCATGGGCTTTGGAATCAGGCAAGTAAAGGCAAAAAGCATACTTAAAAATATTTGTTCAAAGCAAGGATAACAAATTCATAAATGACTGATCCAAATTAAATACTCAGATGGCTGGGCTTGGGGAAAGGTGTAAGCCTTTCAAAATCCCTTAGAGATACTTTGAAAAGCAGGATACAGGTTTGACTGTTCCTTAGTTCTGATTCAATGTGATCATTCTTACTTATGTATTGGGCTGGAAACAAAAGGTAATATAACTGGAGAAACGATCTTCATCGAAGATTTGAAAAAAAAAAGGCGGGGGGGGGCAGTAGCAGGGAAGTGATGAAAGTCATCAAGGAAATTGAGTATATGGATAAGAAAATGAGAAAATAAATGACTAGATCAGAAGCCAGGAGTATCTGAAACAAGTCACAAATGCACAGCATGAGCTCTCAGGTCAGGACTAGGGCTGGGTTGTTTTAGGATGTTGGAGCCATGCTCTTGGAGGTGCTATTTGATGCTAAAATCTTGCTGCACAGAAATATGTTTTTTGTCTTTTCTGCTGAAAAGGTACCTTTTGGGGGAAAAGGGTTGTTTCTTTTCTTTCTTTCTTTCTTTCTTTTTTTTAACTGCTAGCGGTATTTAAGGGGAAGAATCCTATTCATTACTTGAGTAGAGTAACATGCTTTACTAAAATAAGATTTCGTTCTAAATAATTGTTCTGAAAGTAAGAAACGCCAAATAATTTTCAGGATGCTTGATTTGAAGGACTCTTTATTTGGTTATATTTTAGGCATACAAAGATATTTCATAATCACAAAGGGGATAATTTATTGAGAGGTTTAAAATTGATAGTCTTCTGTTGACATTATATATTTATAGTTATTTATACACACACATTTATGTGCTTCTAAAATAAAATGTTCAAAGTTTTTGATTCACATGAGCATGTCTAAAACTGAACTTACAGTTTTTTTTCCCTAACCAAAACCCTCTCCTCCCACAGACCTCATCTCAGAAAATATCACTACCGTGGGCATAGTTGCTCAAGCTAGAAGTCTAGGGGTATCTTGGCTTGTCTTCTTCATTCTTTGTGTCTAAGTCACTCTTACAACTGATATGTACTAAGTGCCAGGTGTTCTGCTAATTTTTAGTGGAGCTGGGAGTTAAAGTGAGAGACCGACATTACTCAAGTGATCTCTCCAGGGAATGCACTAGTTACAGATGGAGACGCGTACTCTAAGGAAAAGGAGCACGACTGTGAGAATGACAGAGGACCCATGTGCTGACCTGGGAATCAGGGAAAACTTCCCTGAGGATGTGCCCCTTGTTTGGACTCTCTCCTTTTTATGCTAGGGGTTTTAATAAGGAGCGAGTGATAGACATGATCCAGTGTGTGTATTTGACCTCCTAAATATTTCTGGCATGTGTTTGCTTTCCTCCATCACTAGTGTGAGCCTCCATCAACTCAATACTGGGCAAATTCTCCCCGATGGGCATTGATAACACACTTCGTCATTAAAAAATCTTGATTATACTTACTCAACATAATATGTACATGTATGTATTTGACAATATATATGTGTTACTGTCCTATTTATTATATAACTAAAAGCATTCACAAAAAATTAAAAATTCAACTTGTAGGATTTTACATTTTAGATTTATTTGTTAGCAACACTTTATTCTATCATTAAAAAGATATTCCTAATTATGGTTAAAATATTAATATTTTAGTGAGAGAAATTTGATCCAATATATGTTTTTAAAAACAAAAATCTTAGTTTAATGCTCTGTGATATAGCAGTTCACAAGTCTGGTTCCAAATGTGGCTTATTTTGATTCTTGGATTTAATGACTGTCCTATCTGAAAAGAGACCTGAGAGAGACATGTAGACACGATGGAAGCAGCGTCCCACTGGCTGCACTTCCCAAATCAAGCGGTTCATTTCTCAGTCCCATCCACTAATTTACAAAGATTTATTTTGTTTCATTGTTAGTCTACAAATGCACACATAGATGAGGGTCATAATTAATGATTATGGAAGTGAATCCACAAACCCTGCTTCATAATCCTGACTTTGTTTTGGCAGACTTCTTATCACATTTCGTTAGATGGTCATGCTTTACCTTCCATTGTGGCCGACCAGAGAGCTCTTAGTAGGAGTGAAAGTGTCAGCTCTATTATTTCCTTATGCTTGTATTATTATTATTTTTAAAATCTGAAGTTTATTTAGAGGAATCTTTTAAATCTATTTGTCAATTTTGGGAGAACAAGTTAAACCAGATAAAACAGATAATATAGTTTATAAATTAATTCAACTAAGCACACAGAAACTGCAATAGATCAAAATATGCTGAAAGGGGAAAAAAACAACCATTGCCATCCCTGTGCTCTTTCCTCAAGATTCCTTAAGTGCTGTATAAGTGACAGGGAGCTGTCTCATGTGTGGCTGAAGAGGACCACTGACTGTCTATTAATTTAAACAGGAATACCAATTTTTTCCCCCCTCAGTCCACTTTGTAACCCTTCCTTATCTTTCCAAGAAAGACTCCTAAGTAGACTCCCTCTATCCACCCTTGGCCACCTAATCCCTCCACTACAGTTTAGAAATATCTTCCTCTGGAGGTCATTTCTGAAGCCCAAACAAGCTTGTATGTTTTCCTACATTGAAATTATTTATTCAGAGACTGTCTTCCCCACTAGCCTGCAAGCTGTACAAAGGCAGATGCCATATTTTTAATGGTTTCTAAGCACCGAGTTCATAATAGAAGCTCAATAAATATTTGTTGAATGAATGAATGAATGAGTAAATCGAATATCTTTATAGTTAAGTGGATCTAATCCTTTTATATTTAATTTAAATTTCATGTCCATAATGTAAAAGGACAAAGAATATGAAAAAATATAAAATGTCAAATTTACATTTGGCTAAGTTCTTAAAGTTTAGTAGCCTTCATACAGAAATCAAAGGAATAGATATTTTTACAACTAACTAATTTTGGAATCTTGTGTCAATAAATTACAATTTTAAAACATCAAGAGTAAGTGCCTATTGAATATCATTTTTGAAAGGAAGAAAGGAAACTCAGCCTGTATTTAAAAAGTAACATATTTAGTTTAACAGTTTTCTAGTTTATGCATGTAATCTGGAAAATTCAGAGCTCCAACCACCTAAAAACTACCTTTTCTTAATAGCAAGTGTGGTTTTGCTTCCAGAATTATCTGGGTAAGTGCCAGCATTTTCCAAGTCATGTTCTCACTATGAAAGAAACATTTGTAAATGGAGTCTAATTAAATTTTGTGCTTTAAAAGAAAAATTGCAAGTTAATTTGTTCTGCTGTTTCTCCTTGCTCTTCTATAACAATTAGTATTTAGACATAATACTGTGGTTCAGAAACAAACCACTTAGCATTATCAATTTAATAATGAACTCAAGAATTATTTATCTATATTCAATATTATTACTTTGATCAAAAAAGAAATGCACTGATCTTTCCTCTTCAGTGTTGAAAAGCAACAGAATGACAGAAAACTATCTTAACTGTTTGGCATTCATTCATTCGTTCATTCATTCATTCATTCATTCAATGAATGTGTTCCAAATTAATTCCCTTTGCAGCATTCTTTATCTGGTTCTCATTTCCTCTGGGAACTAGCTCCTTCATTTACTTTTTACTTCTGTATTTTCATCCTCTTCTCTGCTAACCATAAAGTATTCAAATCTCTCTCATCGTTAAAAAAGAAAGAAAGAAAGAAGAGAGAGGGAGAGGAAAAGAGTGGCAGGGGAAAAGAAAAGAAGGAAATTTCCCTTGATTTTACATTTCTCTCTACCTATAGCTCTCATCTTTCTTCTATTTAAGAGCCAAGCTTTTCCAAAGAATAGTTAATAATATCCATATATAGTTAATCATATCCATTAATATGTAGTTAATAATATCCATTTCTAGTTCTTTACCTTTCATTCACTCATTAAACACACACACACATACTCTCTCTCTCTCTCTCACACAAAATTAATTTATTTTCACTGTAGAAAGCTTGGAAAATGCAGTAAAATGTAAATAAGAAAACCAAAACCATCCATAAGTTTATAGACCACAGATAACCACTGTTGACATTTAGTTCATTTGTTTATGTGCATACCCTTTTTACATTCAGAATCATGTCCAGTTTTGTATTTGTATGTGACATTAAATTATGGTAGTTTCACTATGTCATTAAAAATTCTTCAAAACCATAAATTTTAATAACTACAAAATATTCCATTATATGGTTTTATAATAATTCTCTTTAATTTCAGATTTTCGCTTTTTTATATGTATGTATAATACTTTGTGCCCCCCCATCTCTGATAATTTCCATAAGATAAATTTCTAGAAGTAGAATTGTAGGGTTAAAATGTAACATTTTGAAATATGTGATACAAATTTTGAAATTACTTTCTAGAGAGAAAGTATGCATTAAAACCTTTATTAATAGTATATCAAGGTGCTTGTGGAATTGCATTATATTGAATAGTATAATTTTGCTTATTTTTATTTATTTAGTAAGTGAAAAAATTTCTGATTTTAATTTGCATTTCCTTTGTTACTGGTTTTATTGAATTTAAAAAATGTACTTATCTGACCTTTTCTTTCTTATATTAATTATATAGTCATGGCTTTGTTCATTTTCTCCTAGTATTTTAGTGTTTTTTCCATCTATTCGTGTAAGTTTTTTATATATTAAAAGTCATATTTGTAGCAAATTTTTTCAAATTTTTATTTGCCTTTTTTATGTCCAGAAGTTTAAAATTGTTTTGTCAGTAAATTGTTTTTTCTTAGACCTACAAATTCATTTCTCACACAGAGATAATATATAATAATATAATAATAATTTGGCTTTAACTTAGATTTTTACTCCCCCCATTTAATTCTTTAATCCACCCAGTGATAGTTAAGAATCTAAATTCATTTATTCCAAAACAATTATTCCAGTACCAGTTGTGAAAAATTCTTCTCTTTTCCCTTCAGTTATGGTGCCTCATCTATCAGATGTTATTAGTTATTTTTAAAATAAGGTTCTGCTCCTGACCTAACTATTCTGTCTGCTGATCTGTCTGTTCTTTTATTGTCTACACCGATTTATCTATTAGACCTTTGCATGTGTGTTTTAATTATAAATTGGTAATTTATAATTGTATAAATTTGGGGGTACAAAGTGATATTATGATTCATGAATACAATGTAAAATAATTAAATCAAGCTAGTGACTTATCCATCACCTTAGATACTGAACAATTTTTGTGGTAAGACATTTGAAATTTACTCACTTCGCAGTTTTGAAATGTACAATACTCTGTTGTCAACCACAGTCACCATGCTATGCAATAGAACACACACAAAAAACATTCCTCCCGTCAGAGAATTTCTACCCTCTGATCATCATCTCCCCATTTTTCCCCACCCCCCAGCCTCTGGTAACCACCATTCTGCTCTCTGCTTCTGTGAGTTCAACTTTTTTAGATTCTGCATATAAGGGAAATCTATGCAATATTTGTCTTTCTGTGCCTGGCTTATTTCACTGCATGAAGTTCTTGAATTTATGTTTTTCGATTAGCATAAAGTTCTTTGTATAGCATAAAGTTCTTCAATCCGTGTTGTAAAAGAGAGAATTTCCTTCTTTCTTTAGGCTGAATAGTATTCAATTGTGCATATATGCCACCTTTTCTTTATCCATTCATCTGGATTTGCAGAGTGCTGCAATGGACATAGGAGTACAGACACCTCTTTGACAAACTGATTTGAAATCTTTCAGGTAAATACCCAGAAGTGGGAATGCTGGTCATATGGTAATTCTATTTTTGGTTTGGAAACCTCCATACAGTTTTCCACAATGGCTGTACTAATTTACATTCTCACTAACAACAAGGGATCCCTTTTCTTCACCAATACTTGCTATCTTTCATCTTTTTGATAGTTGCCATTTTGACAGGTGTGAGATGATGTCTCATTGTGGTTTTAATTTGCATTTTCCTAACGATCAGCAATGTTGAGTATTTAAAAAATATATCTGTTAGCCATTTGTATGTCTTCTTTTGAGACGTGTTTCTTCAGGTCCCTTGCCCATTTTTTTAATTGGGTTTTTTATTTTCTTGTGATTGAATTGTTGTGTGTTTTAATATCAACTAAGGCACAGGTCTTTTCATATTTTCTTAGCTATTCTTATCTGTCTATTATTCCAAATGAATTCTAGATCATTACAAAGTCCATAAGACAAAAACACTGTAATTGGACATTTGTTATGCTTATAAATCAACTTAAACACACACATAAAACATTTACAACAGAAACACATAAAATATCTAAGAATTCCCCTAACAAGAAATGTGTAGGGGAATTTTTTTTAAATTATAAAACTTTGCTAATATATAAATAAAGATATGAGTACATTAAGAAACATACCATGTTTCTGAACAGTTTGAAGATGTCAATGTTTTCTAAATCAATTTATAGAAAAGTAACTTTGTACATAAAATCCTATTTGTTTTAAGTAAAAAATGAATTGTGTTGGGGCTGGCCTGGTGGCGCACTGCTGCAGTGCGCCGCTTGGGAGTGTGGCAGCACTCCCGCCGAGGGTTCGGATCCCACATACAGACCGGTTCCCGCTCACTGGCTGAGCGAGGGGCGGGCGCAGCACCGAGGGTTGCGATCCCGTTGCCGGTCCCGGTCCAGTACGGGCGCGACACTGAGGGTTGCGGTCCTTTGCCAGACACGAAAAAAGACAAAAAGGAAAAAAAAAAAAATGAATTGTGCTAACCATGCACAGCTAAGATGGCCATTTTTAGGTAAATTGCATTTTTATATTAGGCGAGCATAAATAGGAATTCCTCATGTAATTAATTTTTAACTACAGCGTACAGTCGTGTCACTTAACAATGGGGACACGTTTTGAGAAATGCATTGTTAGATGATTTCATCATTGTGTGGACGTCATAGAGTGTACTACACAGACTTAGATGGTATAGCCTCCTACACACCTAGGCTATACTTTTATACGACTGGCAGCCCTTTAGGTTTGTTTACACCAGCATCACCACAAACACGTGAGTAATGTGCTGCACTATGACGTCAAGAAGGCTACAACGTCACTAGGTGATAGGAATTTTTCATTTCCATTATAATCTTATGGGACCACTACCATATATGTGGTCCATTATTGACCAAAACGTCATTACATTTACACACGACTGTATCTGCTAGCTTTCTTATTCTATGGGTAAAAATGAAGGACACAACTTGTGCTTGCTGTATGGAGTAAAAGAGAATCTTAGTCTAACTTACCACAAATGTCTGAAAATCAGCCAATTTTTGGAATCTGTCCCAGGCTGGGTTCTCTGGGAAATAGACTCTGAGATAAGATTAATGAGCAGAAAGTTTATTAGGGAGTGTTCTTGGGATCTGCACTTGAGGAAGGGAAGGAAAGGAAGCAAGACTGGGGAAGAGGAGGAAGATGTTGGGCTATGATGCAGTCTCAGCAAAGGCTTTGGCCAGCTCCATAGACAGCTCTGAGGCTGTGATGGCCCTTCAGGGCTGTCCTGACTTCGAGCAAAGGACCTTTTCATCCCCAAATCACCCAGTCATTGGATGTCGGCCGCCAAGGGACTGTGACCTGGAGAAAAGCAAGTTTCTTTAGCTGGGATACTTCCATAAGAGGGCAGATAAGTGAGGTCTTTCTTTGTGCAGCAATTCAAGCCCCAGCCCCAAAGGGGGACATGAGCAGTGTCCCACAGTGTCCACTATAGTTTACACTTAAAGTAATCTATATAATTTCCTCATCATCGATATATAGATGTTTTTAAAATTAGAAAACAATTCCTGAGAGAATTATTTTGAAAAACACACAGCCTGGTGTACTTTGTGTTGTATACAGATAAGAAATATGAAAAAAGGGATTCTAGGGTTTTCATAGTTCTGATTTGTCTGACTCTTAGGCATGAAAACCTAGGATGAAAGAATTTAAATCTCATTTCCTTTGGTTTCCATTCCCTTCTTTAGTGAAGCAGCAAAATAAAAAGAAGCCAGGAGGAATAACAAGAGATCAAGGCGCACCATACATTCTTCAACAGAGAATAGTTGTTGGTAGTGATATAACCGTATTAAGAAAAAGAGCTCGTTTTCCTCACTTTTATGAAGCAGGGATGGGGGGCAAAGGGACAGAGTGGGTGGAGATGGAGGGGAGGATGGGAGGAGGGAAAGCGCACCTGCTAAGGAGAGTTGCAGGGGAAGGAGAAGGGAAGTTACTGAGCACCTCTTTGTGCCCAACTCTGGGTCATGTGTTTGCACATTGCCTGTCTCACCTTCACAACAAACTTCGAGACAGATACTATTATCCTCGATTTGCAGAGGGAGGATTTGAAGGGCAGAGAGGGGATATAACTGAGTAAAGATTTCACAGACAGTAGCCAAGACAGAATTCAAACTCAACTCTGTCTGCTGTCAAAGTCTGTGTTTCCATCACCTGTTTTAAATATGAGGGATAGAATGGGACGAAGCAGTTTAGAATCATCCCTCCATTTGAGAATAACTCATTTTTATCATTCATTGGTTTAAGGAATGTTCATGGAGTGCTTCTCAGGCTCTTTACTATTTGCTGGGATTGGAGAGATGAGTAGAACACAGTTATAGCCACGTAGAACTAAAGAGTTTATTAGTCTCATTAATTATTAGGGCATTGGTTTTGCTATTTTGCTCCTGTACAAGTGGCAAAGTAACTGAAATAATTATCCAATTACTGCCTTCGATAGCTCTCCCAGGTAACCTATATGCCAGCAAGTTGTGTGTCAAGCTGGCAGTTGGAAGACATTAAAAGCATAGAGTATGCCCTGAGGTGGATTTTTGGAGACAAAAGTAGGATGTACTGGCATAGACAGGAGGCCCATTTTTCTAATGGAAGATAAGTAAAAGAATGTAAAGGGAATAAATAATCCTAGTTAAGCGGGGCTTTCCTGAAGTATTTGTGGACTTTAATGAAAAACTTACAATAGTAAGCTAGATGCCATTCATTCTTTCTCTTGGTATAGAACACTGGTCACAAGCATGTATTTTGCTGCTAAATACACCTGAATTCTGGTCTTGTCCACAAGCCCGAGGCATGCCTGGGCAAGTTACTTAACCTCCTTAATCTTGAGCTTCTTTGTTTGTAAAACAGGGGTTATTATGGTACCTATTTCATAAGATTGTTTTGTGGATTACATGAGATACAGGTTTGAATATCTTGTATCTGATATATAAGGTTAAAAAGCCTGACAGTAGAGCTTAATATTTATTTAATATTTATTTGCTGAAATTAGTTTCTTTACTTGAATACTTGTTTAACTCTTTATACTCAACATGAGAGACAGTACAGCATGGTGGTTAAGAAAGTGGACTCTGGAACCAGGCAGCCTGGGGTCAAACCCAGCCTCTGCCTTCTGCTGGCTGCGTGACCTTGGGCAAGTTACTTAACCAAGTTGCCCCTCAATTTCCTTGTCTGCAAACAGTTCCCACTCACGGTGGTGTTGTGTGAATTAAGCGAGTTAATGTAAGCAAAGCTTCTAGAACAGTGCCACACAGGAAGAGTTCTGTGAATAGTAACCACTATTATCATTGTCATCACTGCTTGGGTCGTTAAAGACGTGTGCTCCTCCAGGTCAGTTATAGTTGCAAAACACACAAGCCCTCGAACACATGAATGCACCGGTATGTACACACACACACACACACACACACACACACACACACACCCCACACACACACACACCAGCTACGAATAGCTCAAGCAGCTATGGTTCCTTCTCTGGGGAGACTGCCCCACACACACACACCAGCTACGAATAGCTCAAGCAGCTATGGTTCCTTCTCTGGGGAGACTGCAATGCACTGCTCCCCTGTTGAAATCGTTTCCACCTCAGCAACTTCCCTGGGAAAGGGAGCTGACATCTGCAACAGAACCTAAGGGCAAGATAAGACGGGAGGAATGAGCAGACTGTGGCATAGCCAGCTCTGGACAAAGGGTGTCCCAGTGGCCTCCCTACCTCCCTTATCAGCCTCCTTTCCTTCCTTTTGCCACTCCCACCTTCACTGCCACCCCAGGGCCTCTCCCATGTCCAGTCCCTGGTTTCAGTGGATTGCAGCAATGAGTCCTTGCTGAAGTATGAAGTCTAATTAAGGTATTTGCTGATGACTTCAGGTGTGAAAACTCACAGGGGCCTTTTCTTTTTTCAAAGGTGGGAGGGGCAATGCCTGCTTTATTGCTGCCACCCTTCAGCCCTCACCCTTCACCTTAACACCTGCCACCGTGGTGAGAGCCTGCAGCAGGTGGGGCGGTGGGGCAATTCCAACTCCACCTGCTGCTCTCTGGAGATGCTGGGGTTATATGTGCTGTCTTTTTTTTTTTTTTTCCTTTTTGTCTTTTTTCGTGACCGGCAACAGATCGCAACCCTCAGTGTCGCGCCCGTACCAGGGACCAGCAACGGGATCGCAACCCTCAGTGTTGCGCCTGTACCGGACCGGGACCGGCAACGGGATCGCAACCCTCGGTGTCGCGCCCGCACCTCACTCAGCCAGTGAGCGGCCGGTCTGTATGTGGGATCCGAATCCTCGTTGGGAGTGCCGCTGCGCTCCCAAGCGGCGCACTGTAGCAGTACGCCACCGGGCCGGCCCTATATGTGCTGTCTTGTGGGACACAACCAACACCAGCTGTCTGCTCCCTTACCAGATTATAAGGCAAAGCAGGGCTTTTTATTTTGAGGTTAGAAAATGTTATCACCAGGCATTTAGTCAGTCTCTTTGACTTCTGTCCCACAAGAAACTTTCACGCTTTCAGTTGGAGATAAGGAGACAGAGGCCAGAGGACACATTAAAAAGGAAAGAGAAAGAGGTTTAAGCGAGGACTTGAACCTCTCAGGAGGTTTGACAAGGTCCCTGAATTGACTGGACCTGCTTGTACCAGTGGCAGTGTAGGTGTCAATGAAATGTGGCCAGATGGACCTGGGATTGTCTCCATAACATCCCTGATAAGTGGTTTTCTAGCTTCTTAGTTCTATTTATTTCATTTTTAGGTTATTCTGTTTATCCTTGCTTGGACCTTCACCACCCCACGCTCCCCTTCCTCTTGATTTAACCTTCTGCCACATGCCAGACAGAATTCAAAATATTCAGATATTTGGAAGCAGCTTCTCATGTATTCTCTCTGCAGCTCCCACCATCACCCCATTTCCTCTTCCTCGGCATTCGTGCTTCTAGTGCCCTCAACCATCCCCTATGTGTGTGTTGACAATATGTCCTGCACTTTAAATTTTCAAATGTATCTCACTTTGGTTATTCCATTGTCAGACCCTGTGTCCCGGGTTTGTTTGTCTGGACTGCCAGACTATTCCCCCAAAGTCTCTTATTCTGACTCCTGATCTTGTTCTCTTTCTCCCTTTCAACCCAACTTCCTGAATACGTTGCATGGATACCTGTAAAAGTTGCTGACCTTGAAAGAACTCTCGATATTATTCTGAAGGGCTGGTGGACGTGGAATACAGGAGTGACCAGAAAATGATGGGAGTGGGCACAACTAAGTCCTGTGCGGTGGAGAGGTGCAGAAAAGTGCAGAATTAGGATCTGAAGTTAACATGAAAGAGGAAAAGTGGGTCCAGTCAAATTAATACCTGAAACCTCTTAAAACTTTGGGTCTTCCTGTTCCTTGACAAATGTTTATCTTCTGTAGATTATTTTTGTTTCTCTCTCTCTTTATTAGTTACTATTTTTCTATGGCCCTCAATTAATTCTTCTATTTCTACCTTGAGAATGTCTACTCAACCCTTGCTGCTTAAAAACCAACAGTACCAGCCTCACCTGGGAGCTTGTTAGATATGTAGAATCTCGGGCTCTACCCCAGGCTTACCCGATCAGAATCTGCATTTTAACCAGTTCCCTAAGTGATTGATATGCACACTGAAGTCTGACAAGTGCTGTACTAAACCATCACAGCCAGCCTGGCCACCTCGACCATCTGTACTGTGCTTCTTTGACAGCAGTTTGAAAAACCTTAACATAATGATGTTTTGTTTCAAAATTCCACCAACATATGCAAATCATTTTACCCTCGACTGCATGCATTTTTTTTTTCTTTTTAAAGGTGGATGTAGTTAAATTAACAGACCTTCAATGTAGGTTATATACTTCAAGAAGTATAAGGACAGAGTACTTCATTGTATGTACTTCTAGGAGAAGAGAAAGATTTAAATATTTGTCTTATGATAAAACTGGTGACGAGGAAAAGAAGAGGCATGGGAAGAATCAAAGGAACCTCAGGACTGAAGCTGAGAAGGCCAGGGATAGACCCGGAATGGCCATGCCAGGTTGCAGTGGGAATGAGTTGACAGATGCTAACTAATACCCATGATTGGAAAGCTGAAGTAAGGTGGGGGAACTTCATAGAATATCTTGTCGACATTTGAGCAAAGAAATAGTGTGACTATAAAGGATGTCATGATTTTTTAAAGGACTTGTAAAAGATGGATGGGAATTTTTCCAAGCCTCAGTTTTCTCATCTGTAAAATGGAGAATAATATCTGGTAGGCAGATTGTTGTAAGGGAAAAAAATAAAACATGTCAATGGGCTTAGACCAAGGTTGGCACACAGGAAGCACTCAACTGGCAACAGAGGCAGCTGTAATTATTCTTGTGGGGGTTGAGACACTGAAAGTAGAGGAAACATCTAGGAAGCTTCTCCAGCAGCTAATAATAAAAGCAACATTGATCAAGTGCTCACCGTGTGCTGGGGTGCTTTTCTAAAGTGCTTTCAGAAAGTAACACATGTACTCCTCACAGCAGCTCTATGAGGTAGGAGCTGTCATCGCCTTTTGTCAGATCAGAGACTGAGAGACAAAGAAGATGTCACTTGTATAAGTGGCCACAGACAGAACTCAAACATTCAGTGTGACTTCAAATCCTGCGCTTGTGATCGCCATGCTGTTCGACTACAGGTGCTCCAGTGAAGACAAGCAGGAGATGTGTGATTGGAGAAATGGAAAAGGGAGGAGCAAATACCCATCAGTGAGAAGTGGGTGGCAATGTGTGAGCAAACAGCCCTGGGTAGATATAATAAGTCCCAGAAAACTCAGCTGGAGAGCAGAACGGGAAGCAAAGTGGCACCGTCTCCAGAGATGGAGGTTTGTTTTGCGTTTGGCTTAAGATTCTTGAAATGTTTAAGATTTGGTTAAAATCTCTTGGGTCATTTTGGAGCTACAAAAATTACATTTAAAAATAGGATTGCTGGGCCGGCCGGTGGCGCACTGGATAAGTGCGCCGCTTGGGAGGCGCGGCGGCACTCCCGCCCGAGGGTTCGGATCCCACATGCAGACCGGTTCCCGCTCACTGGCTGAGCGAGGCGCGGGAGTGGCGCCGAGGGTTGCGGTCCTGTTGCCGGTCCCCGGTCCGGTGTGGGGGCAACACTGAGGGTTGCGATCCGTTGCCGGACACGGAAAAAGACAAAAAAAAAAAAAAAAAAATAGGATTGCTTTTGCTTTTTGAACAAAGAACACTCAGAACTGGTCATTCACCTGAAGCCTGTGTGTCCAGTGATTAGTTCTGTACATAGGTAAGCATTTCTCTCAAGTAGCACATATTTAAAGAGCATAAGTGCCTTTCTTTCACACCCCATTTAATTTACACTGGTTTTACCTTCCTGCACAGATGGTCTGCTTTTCCTCTTCCTGTGCTTAACTCTCATTGAAGCCAGAGAGTGTGCCCATGAGAATTCAGCAGAGTTAAGGCATACAGGAAGAGTCGTCAGACAGTGCTAGTATTACAACAAAACTGCAGGGGAATGGATATTATGCATAAAACAAAAATGTTTTTTCTACCATAGTTAATAAAATGGGAAGATGCGAGTAACATTAACAGAAAATAAAGTAGGAAACTAGTATATGCAGTCTGAATTCACAAATGGTAGAATTAAAAAGTGTACATAAATGTATGTTTTTGTAGAAAATATATATCATGTATTTTTAAAAGGCCAGGAATTAGAAAAAAACATATTAGTGACTATTTCTGGGTAAAAGGACTTAGAGTGATTTTGTGTTCTTCTTGAAGCCCATTTGCATTTTTTCTTAGTTGATTATTATATGATTATGATTATTTTATAATCAGAAAAACCTCATACATTTAAAAAAGAAAAGCGACATTTAGAGTTTTTATTTTTCCTATTAGGTGTTTTAAGTCTGAATTAAAGCTACAGTTTCTGCTGAGTTTTTTGCCTGGTGGGGGAAGTATTAGTTCCCAAGATTTCTGCAACTGCCATATTATTTATATGTCTGGGAGAGCCTTGGGTGAGGGAAGAAGTGAGGCACCTCATCTTTCATCAGCAGTTAATTGTTTAGCAGCAGTAGGTAGAATTGCTCTTCCTATTCAGTGGGAAAGGGAAGTCAGCCTACAGGGAGAGAGAGAGGGGGTGGTGGTGAAGGAGGAATCTTTGGAAGAGACGACTTCAGCATTTTTCAGTGATGACTATTTGAGGGACTCGGCCAGCTGCAACCTGCAGCTGCGTTTCCAGCTGTGCCGAGTGGGGTTGGAAGATGCATATGCCAAATGCACTAGCAGCCCTTTTCTGGGACATGTGGACTAGCCAATAAATACAGTAAATATGGCAAATATGGTAGAGCTGTGACTACACTGAACCTTTAGGGAATTGACTTTCTGGGCAACTTTTGAAAAGCTGAAATTCTACCTTTCAGGTATTGGAAAAATCAAGTGAGCCAATGGACATAAAATTAAAACCTACACACTATATTGATGAGTTAGTGTGTTATTACTGTTATTTCTCTCTTCAAGGTCTAAAACCTTAAAGCTAAGTCACCGTTACTTTTGTAAATGTTATAGACAATATTTTTTATTGCTTAGCATTTTTTAGAATTGTGCAAACAACATTACAATGACCATGAAGAATGTTTTAGAGCAAGAAAAGAATGATCCATCATTTGAGAACCCAGTTATTTTTATCCTAGGTGGCTTAAAATGTTTACGCTTATATTATAAGAATAATTAAACTACATTACAGGAAATTTGGGGAAAAAATAACATTCCCCTAAAATTCCACTACGCTAGTACAACTGTCATCAATTCTATCACTTCCAAGTTTTTTTTTTTCTAGAGGCAACATCTCTGAAGTTTAAATTGTAGTGGATATAATAATTTTGTAATCTGATTTCTTTTTGCCTTTCTGTTTGTCACAACAGTTTAGGGTAATGGTTCACAGCCCAGGTTCTGCAGTCAGCTAGGAGCTTCTTTAGAGAGTTCTCTTACTATTACGTGGGAAAGGGAAGTCAGCCTGGAGAGACAGAAAGAGGGCAGGAGGAAGATCCTTAAAGAGAGCCTTAGATAGGAATAGTACCTGACTCACAGGGATACTGTGAAGCAGAAATGAAGTAATACTCATAACATGTCTAATATGTGGCCTGAAGCATAGTAAGCATGCATTAAATGGTAACTCTTGATATGTTTTTCTATATTGCTTTTCAAACATGTCAAACATGTTTCAATTTACAATATTTTGTGTTCTTCTTGAAGCCCATTTGCATTTTTTCTTAGTTGATTATTATATGATTATGATTATTTTATAATCAGAAAAACCTCATACACTTAAAAAAGAAAAGCGACATTTAGAGTTTTTATTTTTCCTATTAGGTGTTTTAAGTCTGAATTAAAGCTACAGTTTCTGCTGAGTTTTTTGCCTGGTGGGGGAAGTATTAGTTCCCAAGATTTCTGCAACATAATAATATATTTTTTTTTTTGTCTTTTTCCGTGTCCGGCAACGGTTCGCAACCCTCAGTGTTGCCCCCGCGCCTCGCTCAGCCAGTGAGCGGGAACCGGTCTGTATGTGGGATCCGAACCCTCGCGCCTCACTCAGCCAGTGAGCGGGAACCGGTCTGTATGTGGGATCCGAACCCTCGACAGGAGGGTCGCCGCGCTTCCCAAGCGGCGCACTAGCGCAGTGCGCCACCGGGCCGGCCCCAGCGTAATAATATTTTTGCAAAGCCAGAGCAAAGCCTCTGATAGCTGGCATGTGGAATTAAGAAACACTGCCTCCTAGCGGTCACCTGCATGATCTGGACAGACACTTCCTAACTGTGTTAGATAGTTCCAGAAATTTAATTCCCATGAAATGTTTAGGACTTTGCTTTAAATGTATCTCTTGATTTGCATTGATTCAGGAACTCAGTGGGAATAAACTAGAATTTAGCTCACAAATGGGGCTCACCATGTGTAGAAAGTTTTAATGGTAAAAGAGAGAAACTCCCCTATAAAACAAAAAACATTCAACTTCAAGAAGAAACAATTGAGCCTTTGAGGAAAAATTCTATTTGAGTAAAGATATTTTCTGACGGAGTGGTTCAGGCTCAACAACAGGGTCTGACTGTGGAAGGAGTTCCACGGGGTTCTTCTGTGCTCTTAGTAAGAGAAGATGATGATAAAGGAGCATGAGAAAGAGAAGAAATGTACCGTGTGGGACACAACGTCTCTGCTGTGGCAACCTTTTTCACAAAGAGCTGGTCAGGAAAAGCAGATGTCTCCAACCAGCTGGAGAGTGAGAAAAGATCTAGAGTGGGTGGGACAGGCAGTGGTCTGTGGGCAGCAGCAGAATAGCCATCGGTGGAGCATGGAAGGCTGAAACAGCAGACACAGGCAGGGATGTGGTGCTTTAGTCTCACTGATCATATGTGAGACGGGGGGCCTGCCAGTTGCTGCTTGCCTTCCTCTTTCTGATCTACTATGGGCTTGGAAACAAGATACCCAATCTTGTCAGAATTGCATGTAAAATAAGAATAAAAAGTCTCTGAAAGGAGGATTCTGAGAAGGTGGAAGAATAGGAAGCAAGAGGAATCTATCTCCCCACCTAGGCAACAATTGCACTGGCAGAATATGTCGGATGTCACTATTTTGGAACTCTGGAGTATATTGAAGGCCTGCAACTTACAAGGGAAGGCTTGGACAGTAAATTGTGGTTAATTGTGGTCATTTTAGTTCTTAGCATAGTAACAGCTACCCCCAGACTGTGGCAGGCAGCTATACCCATGTTCTCGAAGCAGCTCACACATAGCGTGAGGGAGCCAGGATGGGCAAAAAGGACTGTGTGCTTCAAATATGGAGGACTTGACTGCGAATTGCTGCTTCTGATCACAGAGGATTGTGGTCCATTGTTTCTATTCCCTCCCCCTCTGGCCAAAATGACTTCCAGGGTATTTTAAGGACTGCCACCATTTTTCAGCCTTTATTTTTCCCCTTATGGGACCACATTAAGACTAGGACATTCAAAAGCAACTGCATATTCTGCGACATTTAGAAAGTCAGTGCATACCCAGGGAAAGGTGCAAGCTCAGAAAAAACCTGAGCTTTACACCTCTCAGGCTGATCTTCAGCACAGAGATAGCCTACAATAATTGAAAAACACACAAAAACAAAGACAAAAACGGGCAAGCTCTGGGAAAGGGAAAGAATCTGATTTCCAGAGTGCTATGGTTTGAATGTCCCCCCAAGCTCATGTTGGAGCTTAATCCGCAATACAGTATTTGAGAGTGGGGCCTTTAAGAGGTGATTGTACCATAAGGGCTATGCCCTCATGAATGAATTATTTCATTCATAGATTAGTAGGTTAACAGACTAATGGGTTAACATGGGAGGAGACTGGTGGCTCTATAAGGAGAGAAAGAAGCACGTTAGTGCACTATTCTCAGCCTTCGCCATGTGATACCCTGTGTTGCCACAGGACTCTGCAGAGAGTCTTCTCCAAGAAAAAGGCCCTCACCAGATGCACCCCCTGGACCTTGGACTTCCCGGCCTCCAAAACTGTAAGAAATAAATTTTTTCTTTGTAAATTACTCAGTTTCAGGTATTCTGTTTTCAGTGACAGAAAATAAACTAATACACAGAGTTACCACATTATTGAATTCAAATGTGAAAAAAAAGATTTAAATGTGCAGTTTTCAACAACAGAAAATTACCAGGTATACAAAGAAATAGGAAAGTAAGGCCCATTCTGAAGAAAAAAATAAAACAGCAGAAACTGTTCCTGAAAAACCCTTAATGGTAGATCTACCAGACAAAGACTTTAAGACAAATATTTTCTTTTTCTTTCTTTCTTTTTTTTTTTTTAGAGTGAATTGTGAGCTTAGTGTGGGCTAGATTGCAATGGGGGTGGAGGAGAATCCTTCCTTATCAGAATGGCCTTTTCCATGAGATGGTTAGGGAGAGTTTCTCTGATAAGCAGCAAGAGGTTGAGACCTGAAGGTCTGAAGCATGACTAGCTGGGGGGAAGGGCATTGGGAACAGGGAACAGGGACACTAAAGGCCCTAAGGAATTAGGCATAAGGGCAAAAGGGCACTTAGTGTGTGCTTAGAACAGCAAGGAGGCCAGAATAGCTAGAGTGAGGGGGAGTGTTCTTAGAGGAGGTGATGGGGATGGGGGGTGGGCAAAGCATGCTGGACATTGCAGGTCATTTTAGGGTTTTTCTTTTAAGGAGATTCTTGAATTGGTAATTTATTTTACTTTATTTTTTAAAAATTTGTTTATTATTATTACTTTTTTCCATTCTAAGATGTTGTTGTGAGCAGTTGGGGAGGGGGAGAGAAGAAAGGAGAGGGAGATAGGATGGGAAGAGGAGGAAGGAGGGGGGCATGGTCAAAGCCCTTGGTACCCCCCTCATTATGGCAGGGGGGACCTGGGTGCTTCCAGGGGCAGCTCAGTGATTGTCATTGGGCTGGATGCAGATGTCAGTGGGGGGCATGGCTGAGAGCCCTTGGGCCCCCACCATCCTGACTCGGGAGCTGGGGCACTTCTGGTTGTGGCCTGGTAGTCATTGCTGGGCTGGACGCAGTCATTAGAGAGGGTTGGCTGAGGCCCTCGGCCCTCCCCCAACCTCAGCTTGGGAGCCCCAGGGCTTCCAGTCTATCTATGTTTTATAGGTGTTCTGTGGTAGTATTAGACCATGTTAATATCAAAAATCTCTCTCTGATCTGTGGGTTTTTTGTTTTTTCTTTCAGTTCTGTTTTGGATTATTCACTGTTCCCAGCACTTAAACTCTGCACTGGAACTGGACAACAATTTGTTGTCCTTTGCTTACTTCTAAAATGAGGGAACTTCCTAGGGTAACCAGCACTTGAGCCCTGTGTTTGAGCTAAATTGCTGCTTTGCTGCTGATTTTCTGGGGAAGGCTTTTTGTGCAGCTCAGGTTTTAATTGTTGACCTTGTAAGCACTTCCAGGTTTTGTGAGGTGTGGTACACCTGGGATGTGTGGAAACTCTGGTCTGAGCCTGAGTCTTTTCAGCAAACTGCACCCCCTGCAGTTCTGTATTCCTGACCAGTCTCCACTCAGTGGTCCTGTGCTGATTGGAGGGCAGATCATCTGTCCATACTGTGCTCCAGTGTTCCCCTGGTGGGCCTGTCTCCCCCACTGCCCGTACTCCAAACACTTCCCATGGGATGAGCCATGTGTCGGTCCCTTGCAATGACTCACTGGCCTTGGAGTGGTTCCTTTTTTCAGTTATCTGTGGCCCCGCACTCCTATGTGGGTCCACAGGAACCTGTTAGTGGTCTTGCTTGCCTGGGGGCCACCAAGGCCCTCTTCTCCCCTGTAGCTGCCAAGCAACTTCATAGGAAAGTCACAGCTGTGGTTTTTGCCAGCTCTTGCTCTATGTGTTCACCAGGGCCAGCCTTGAAGTTGCTGGGGCTCAAAGTGGATGGAGTCATCCTTTCTCTCTGTTATCATGGCTTCTCTGGCCTTCATGAACTCCATAGGTCTCTCTTCCTCTTCCCCAGAGCTCTAGCAGCCCCAGCTTGGCAGTGCTGCTTTTTAATAGTTGTAAATTGGTTGACTGTGGGAGAGAGTTACACTGAGTACCATCTATTCCACCATCTTAACTGGAAATCAGAGACGAAAATTCTCAACAAAGTGCTAGTAAACAGAATCCAAGAGCACATTAAAAAGATTATACACCATGATCAAGTGGGATTCATCCCAGGGATAAAAGGATGGTTCAACATATGCAAAATAATAGATGTGATATACTACATCAACAAAATGAAAGACAAAAACCATTTGATTATCTCAATAGACACAGAAAAAGAATTATTCAGTATCCCCTTATGATAAAAATTCTCAACAAATTAAGCATAGAGGGAAAATATCTCAACACAATAAAAGCCATATATGATGAACCTACAACTAACATCCTGAATGGGGAAAAGTTGAAAGCTTTTCCTCAAAGAATGAGAACAAGATAAGGATGCCCACTCTCACCACTCTTATTTAACATAGTACTGGAAGTTCTGGCCAGAGCAATAATGCAAGAGAAGGGAATAAAGGGCATCTAAATTGGAAAAGATAAGGTCAAATTGCCCCTGTCTGCAGATGACATGATTTTATATATAGAAAAACCTAAAGATTACACAAAAAAAAAACCCTTAAAACTGATAAGCAAATTCTGTAAAGTTGCAGGATATAAGTCAAGATACAAAAATTGTTAGCATTTCTAAACACCTACAGTGAATTAGCAGAAAAAGAAATTAAGAAACAATCCCATTTACAATAGCTGCCAAAAAATAAAATACCTAGGAATAAATCTAACCAAGGATGTGAAAGCTCTCTATGATGAAAACTATGAAACACTGATGAAAGAAATTAAAGAGGACACAAAAAAATAGAAAGACATTCCATGCTCATGGATTGATAGAATTAATGTTGTGAAATGTCCATACTACCCAAAGTGATCTACAGATTCAATGCAATTGCCATCAAAATACCAATGACATTCTTCACAGAAATAGAAAAAGCAATCCTAGCATTCATATGGAATAACAAAAGACCTCAAGTAGCCAAAGAAATCCTGAGCAAAAAGAGTAAAGTAGGAGGCATTACACCACCTGACTTCAAATTAAACTACAAAGCTATATTAGCTAAAACAACATGGTACTGGCATAAAAACAAACACTTGGTCCAATGGAACAGAATAGAAAGCCCAGAAATGAACCCATGTACTTATAGCCAATTGATCTTCAGTAAAGGCTTTAAGAACATACATTGGGGAAAGGACAATCTCTTCAATAAATGGTGCTGGGAAAGCTGCATATCCATGTGCAGAAAAACGAAACTTGGCCCCTATCTCTCACCATATACAAAAATCAACTAGAAATGGATGAAAGACTTAAATATATGAACTGAAACTATAAAACTTTTAGAAGAAAACAGAGGAAACACTCTAGGAATAGGACTAGGCTAAAATTTTATGAAGAAGACCTCAAAAGTACAAGCAACAAAAGAAAAAATAAACAAATGGGATTACATCAAACTGAAAAGCTTCTGCACCAGCAAAGGAAACAACAGAGCAAAAAGAAAACTTACAGAACAGGAGAAAGTATTTGTAAACTATGATATCTAGCAAGGGGCCAATTTCCAGAATATACAAGAAACTCAAACAACTCAGTAGTATAAAACCAAATAACCCTATTTAAAAATGGGCAAGGGAGCTCAATAGACATTTCTCAAAAGCCATGTGAATGGTCAACAGGAATATGAAAAAATACTTGGTGTCACTAATCATCAGAGAAATGCAATCAAAACCACACTGAGATACCATCTCACCCCAGTTAGACTGGCTTTTATCAAAAAGACAGAAAACAATAAATGCTGTTGAGGATGTGGAGAAAGGGGAGCCCATATACATTGTTGGTGGGATTGTAAATTAGTACAGCTGTTATGAAAAACAGTATGGAGGTTTCTGAACAACTACAGATAGAACTACCATATGACCCAACAATCTCACTACTGGGTATATACCCAAAGGAATGGAAATCGTCATGCTGAAGGGATACCTGCACACCATGTTCACTGAAGCACTGTTCACAATAGCCAAGATGTGGAACCAAGTGTCCACTGACAGATGATTGGATAAATAAAATGTGGTATATATACACAATGGAATACTAGTCAACCATTAAAAAAAATGACGTTTTGTCATTTGCAGCAACATGGTTGAACTTAGAGAAAATTATGTTAAGTGAAATAAGCCAGACACAGAAAGAGAAATACTGTATATTCTTACTCATATATGGGAGCTAAAAAAGGGTGGTGGTGGGGGGAAACCAAGCAAACAAACAAAAACAAATAAAAGTAATAATAATAATAAGTTGAACTGTTAAAAGGAGAAAGAAGAACTATGGTTATTACAGGCAGGAAAGGGAAGGGGGAAGGAGGGATAGTGAAAGGTTGATTAAAGGACACAAAGGTACTATGAGATAGGAAAAATAAGCCCTATTGGTTTACAGTCAACCCAGAATTTTATAATCAACAATGTTTTTACTGCATGTAACCAAATGTTTAGAAGAGAGGAGCTCAAATGTGCACATCACAAAGAAATGATTAAGTTTTGCAATGGTGAATAGGCTAATTACCCTGAATAAATCAATACACATTGTATACATATATTGAAATACAACTCAGTACCTCATAAATATGTACAATCAATATGTTAAAAAAAAAAAAAGGTTATCAGCAGATTTCTTACCAGAAACTTTGGAAGGCAGAAGGCAGTGGGATGATATATTCAAAGTGTTGATGAAAAAATTCTAGTCAATGAAGAATACTATGTCTGTCAAAATTGTTCTTCAAAAGTGAGGAAGAAATTAAGACATTTCAGATAAACAAAAGCTGAAGGAGTTTGTTGCCAGTAGACATGTTCTGAAAGAAATTATAAAGGGAGACCTGCAAGTTGAGTTGAAAGAACACTAGACAGTAACTTGAAGTCATATAAAGAAATAAAAATCTCAGTAAAGGCAAATATATGGGCAATTATAAAAGCTACTCTCATTATTATAACCCCATATTTTGTTTTCGAAATAATTTGAGACTAGTGCATTTAAAAAATGATTACTTTATGTTTTTGGACACACAATGTATAAAGATGCAATTTTATTTTGACATCAATGACTGAAGGGGTGGGGATGGAGATGTAAAGGAGGAGGGTTTTTGTATGTTATAATTAAAGTTTTAAATCCACACTGGAGAGTTTTAACTTTAGGGTATTAAGTATAATCCCCATGGTAACCACAAAGAAAGCAGCTATAGAATATACATAAAAGGAAATGAGGGAAAAAAAAATTTAAATGTTTCACCACAAAAAAGTCAACTAACCACAAGAGAAGATAGTAATTCAAAAAATGAGGGACCAAAAAGCTATAAATCATATAGAAAAAAAGTAGCAAAGTGACAGAATTAAATGCCTCTTAAATTGAGGCCACCAGAGGTGCAAAAGAGGAGTGGGGGGAAATTGTGAGAAATTGGTAAAGGGCCACAAAAAATAATTACATTGTGTAATGATAAATATAGTAATAAAAAACATGCCTCCTTATTAGCAATTACTTTAAATGTAAATGGATTAAATTCTGCAATCAAAAGACAGAGAATGGAAGAATGGATCCAACTATACTTTGCAAAAGACTTACTTTAGATACAAGGACACAAACAGGATGAAATAGAAGGGATGGAAAAAGATATTTCATGCAAATAGTAACCAAAAGAAAGCAGGGATGACCATACTAATATCAGACAAATAGAGTTTAAATCAAAAAAGGTTACAAGAGACAAAGAAGAAAATTATATGTTGATAAAAGGGTCAAAGCAAAAGATAGAACAATTATAAACACTTATGCACCTATAACAGACCATCAAAATTTATGAAGCAAAAATTTACAGAACTAAAGGAAGAAATAGGCAGTTCTATAATAATTGTTAGGGACTTCAGTATCCCACTTTCAATAACAGATAGAACAACCAGACAGAAGGTAAGTAAGGAAATAGGGAACTAGATCAACTCAACAAACCAAGTAGATCTAATGGGCATATATAGAACACTCTACCTGACAACAACAGAACATATTCTTCTCAAGTACTCATGTAAAATTTTCCAGGATAGATCATATGTTGGGCCACGAATTAAGTCTCAGTAGATTTTAAAAGATGGATATCACACAGAGTATCTACCCCAAATATAATGTGATGAAATTAGACATCAATTACAGAAGGAAAACTAAAAACCCCACAGATTTGTGGAAATCAAACAGCACACTCTTACACAATCGATGGATCAAAGAAAAAATCACAAGGGAAATTATAAAATGCCTAGAGATGAATGAAAATGGAAGCACAACATACCCAAACTCATGGAATGCAGTGAAAGAAGTGCTAAAGGGAACATTATAGCTATAATTGCTTACATTAAAAAAAACAAGAAATAGGGCTGCCCATTTGTTTAGAGCACTGCCTTGTAACACCAAGGTCAAGGGTTCAGATCCCAGTACTAGCCAGTAGCCACAAAACCCCCCCCAAAACAATAATAACATACATAAGAAATAAGTAAAAGAAAGACCTCGAATCAACAACCTAATTTTATAATTTAAGGAACTAGGAAAAAAAAAAAAAAAGGAACAAACTAAACCCAAAACTAAACAGAAGGAAGGAAATAGTGAAGATTAAAGCAGAGATAAACAAAGCAGAAGAGAAAAACAATACAGGAAATCAATAAAACCAAAAGTTAGTTCTTTGCAAAGATCAACAAAATTGATGAATCTTTAGCTAGATGGACTAAGAAAAAGAGAGAGAAGATTTAAATTACTAAACTCAGAAATGAAAGCAGGAACATTATTATTGATTCTACAGAAATAAAAAGGATTGCAAGAGAGAACTATCAGCTATTATACAGCAAAAGATTGGTTAACCTGGATGAAATGAACAAATTCCTAGAAACACAAAACCTTCTAAGACTAAACCACTAAGAGATAGAAAATCTGAATAGACCTATTACTAGTAAGAAAATTGAATAACTAATCAAAACTCTCCCACCAAAGAAAAGCCCTGGTCTTGATGACTTCACTGGTGAATCCTACCAAACTTCTGAAAAATAACTAGTACCAATACTTCTCAAACTTTTCCAAAAAGTGAAGAGGAAGGACCACTTCTTATCTCATTTTTTTGAGGCCACTATTACCCTGCCAAAAGATAGAGTGATACCAAAGCCAAAGACCCTACAGAAAAAGAAAACTACAGTCTAAACTATATTCTAAACTAAACTCTAAACTATATTCTTTACCAAGATTGATGCAAAAATTCTTAACAAAATACTGGCAAGCCAAATTCAGTAGCATGTTTAAAGGATTGTACACCATGATCAAGAGAGATTTGTTCCTGGAATGCAAGGATAGGTCAGCATATGAATATTAATCAACATAATACATGGTATTAGCAGAATGAAGGAAAAGAAAATATTTTCATTTACAATAGTATCATAAAGAATAAAATACTTAGGAATTAACTTAACCAAGGAGGTAACAGACTTCTACAGTGAAAACTACAAAACATTGCTGAAAGAAATTGGAAGAAGACAAATAAATAGAAAGACATTCCATGTTCATGGATTCGAAGACTTTATATCGTTAAGATTTTAATAATATCCCAAATAAACTACAGATTCAATGAAATCCCTATCAAAATCCAAATGATGGCTTTTGCAGAAATAGAAAAACCCATTCTAAATTTCATGTGGAATCTCAAGGGACCTTGAATAGCCAAAACAATTTTGAAAAAAAATCAAGCTGAAGGACTCACAGAACCTGATTTCAAAAATTACTACGCAGCTACATTAATCAAAACACTGTGGCACTGTCAATAAAGACAGACATACAGACCACTGGAATAGAGGAGAGAGCCCAGAAACAAACCTTCAAAAACATGATCAATGATTTTCGGTGAGGTGCAGAGATCATTTAACAGGGAAAGGACAGTCTTTCCAACATTGTTCTGGGAAAACTGGATACCCACATAAAAGATAGTAAAGTTAGAGTCTTACCTAACATTATATACAAATATTAACTCAAAATGGATCCATGACCTAAATATAATACCTAAAACTATAAACCTCTTAAAAAAACATAGGGCGAAATCTTCATGACATTGGATTTGGCAATGATTTCTTGGATATGACAAATAGGCAAAACAGACAAATTGGACTTCACAAAAATTTTTAAAATTTGCACATCAAATGGCAATAATGGTGGTGATGGTTGCACATTATGAATGTGTTTAATACCACTGAACTGTGCACTTAAAAATGGTTAAGATGGTAAATCTTGTGTGTATTTTACCACAATAAAAAAACTGAAAAAAAAGACAGAGTATCAACAAAGTAACAAGGCGAACATAGAATGAGAGACAATATTTGCAAATCATAAATCTGTTAAGGATTAATATCCAAAATACATAGAGTACTCCTAAAACTCAGCAACAACAAAAAACTAACATCTTGATTCAAACATGGACAGTGAAATGGAATAGACATTTCTCCAAAGAAGATATATAATGGCCAATAAGCACGTGAAAAAATGCTCAACATCACTAATCATTAGGGAAACGCAAATTAAAACTAAAGCAAGATACTACCTCACACCCATTAGTTTGGCTACAATCAAAAAAACAGAAAACAACAAGTGTTAGTGAAGACGTAAAGAAATTGGAGCCCTTGTGCACGGTTGTTGGGAATGTAAAAGAGTATAGCTTCTGTGGAAAACAATATGGCTGTTCCTCCAAAAATTAAAAATAGAATTACCATCTGATCCAGCAATTCCACTTCTGGGCATATACCCAAAAGAACTGAAAGAGGATATTGAAGAGACATTTGTACACCTATATTTATATCTGCTAAAATATGGATGCAACCCAATGTCCATGGATGTATCAATGGATAAGCAAAATATGCTACCCACATACAATTGAATATTATTCAGCCTTCATAGGAAGGGAATTCTGACATATGCTACAATACAAATGTACCTTGAGGACCTTATGCTAAGTGAAATAAGCCAGTCATGAAAAGACAAATGCTATATGATTTCACTTATATGAGGTACTGAGAATAGTAAAAATCAGAGGCAGGAAGTAGAATAGTAGTTGCCAGAGGACAGGGGAAGGGGAGAATGGGAAGTTATTCTTCACTGGGTATAGTTTCAGTATTGCAAGGTGAAAAGAGTTCCAGAGTTCCAGAGATGAATGGTGGTCATGGTTACACAACAATATAAATGTAATTAATACCACTAAACTGTGCACTTAAAAATGGTTAAGACGGTAAATGTTATGTTGTGTATTTTACCACAATTAAAAAAAAAACTCTGAGGGATAATCCAAGGAATTATCCTATGAGCAATGTGTGTGAATATTAGTGCATGGAGTTTATAAAACCTATTTTGACTTCTTATACATTCTTTGTTTCTTTCCTGATTCCCAGCTCTATTTTATGCAAAGGAGCTAGCCAAATAGCTAAGTCCTTTCGCAAATTGTCTTATAAGTTTCTTTGCCCTTGTCTAGGTTCATAACTTATAAAGGTACAACTATGGAGTGGGTAAAAATTTAGGATCTGGAGTTAGACCTGAAAAAGTTGGGAAGACAAGGGTTTGATTCTGAGCTCCACAAGTGACTTTGGGAACTTACGCAACCTAAGTCTCAGTTTATTCATCTGTGAAATGGAGATAAGAAGTTAACCTTTGAGGTCTCTTATGAGGGTTAAACAACAAATGCATATGTAATGATACCATGCACAGTGTCTGACGCCAGTGACAGCCAATGCGTGTTGTCATACTGAGAAGCCTCGGCAGGGTGGTGAAAGGATTCTCTCTTGCTCATTCTCCCTGCTGATGAGTGGACTTGATCGACGTTATCAGTGTAAGAGAGCCAGCTCACTTTGCAATGTGGAGTGAGAATTATGCCTGCACCTTTGCTTTATTAGTAGACAATATCAATGAAAAGGGAATCTGTAATGGATTTTATAAAAAGAAGAATGATTTCTCAATTAAATTTAGAAAACAGGCACGCGGAAAATATACTTACTTCACTTGAGTTTATCCTATAGTCACAAACTGGGCTGGAGGGAGTATGTGGCTTTTTAGAACAGGGATAAAATAAAGCCATTCAAGACTTGGTTGTACGAAATTGGTTTTCTCTAAAAGACCTGGAAAACAGATATTCAAAAGAGATACTTTTAAAACAACATTAATATTTACACTTGAAAGTCTTCTTTCTCTGTTACTTTTTATTTGCCTTTTGGATGAAGCCTGTATGTACACACATACATACATACGAGATGTCTTCAAAAAGTTCATGGAAGAATTTGTGTTATCTTTTAATTTTATTTTTTTTCACAAACTTTTGAAGTACCCTTGTATATACATATATACAATATATATGCATAGGTATACATTTACGTGTATGTGTAAATGTATATGTGCATATATACATACATACATATTCATGGGTGTAAGCATACAGTCATGCATCACTTAACAATGGGGATATGTTATGGTATATATGGTATAGCCTATGGCTCCTAGGCTACAAACCTGTACAGCATGTTACTATACTGAATATTGTAGACAATTGTAATACAGTGGTAAGTATTAGTGTATCTAAACAGATGTAAACATAGAAAAGGGACAATAAAAATACAGTATTATAATCTTATGGGACCACCATTGTATACATGGCACATGGCTATATATATGTGTGTGAGTGTGCAATAGACTGGATGCCCCCCCAACCTCATTGAAGCTTAATCCTCACTGTAAATGTTGAGGGTGGGAAATCCTATTATGTTAATTGAAAGGTGGGACCTTAAAGAGGTGATTAGATTGTAGGACCATGCCTTAGTGAAAGGATTAAAAATGGTGTTCATGGGCATGGTTCTGAGGGCTTTAAAAGGACAGTGCATGAGTAACTGTCTCTCCCTCTTTCTCCACTGTCTGTGCTTCCACTGTCTTGCAATGTGAGACCCCTGGGTCACTGTTGCCACCACCAGATGGACTTTGGGCTTCCCAGCCCCAGAAACCATAAGCAATAAATTTTGTTTTCTTTAAAAATCACCTAGTTTTAAGCATTTTGTTATAAGTAACAGAAACAGACTAATACAGAGTGTGTGTATTCTTAGTTGCTTACTTATATTTTTTTTCACAGAAATAAAGAAGAAATGTGCAATTGCAAGACAACTCACCCTTCATTCTGCATCAGGAAAAGTGTGTTTGGGGTTGCAGATCACCCTCCCTTTCACCTCCTTACCTTCTCTTTTCCTCACCCAGGCTTAAAGGCAGAGTGTAAGAGCAGAAACGATTATAAAGTATCCTTCCCTCAGAAGAAGGCACACAAGAAAAAAGCACATCAACAACCTATGTAAATGTGTATTTAAAACATGACTGGGATTGAAAACTTATGTCTAAAGACTTGTACATTAATGTTCACAGCACCATTATTCATAATAGCCAAAAAGTGGAAACAACCCAAATGTCTGTCACCTGATAAATAAACTAAATGTGGTATAGCCATGTAGTGAATAATATTTATACTTATATATAAATATGCACATATTTATATTTAGTATATTTAACTCTATGAATATACTAAAACTCATTGAATTATACACTTTAAAAGGGTGAATTTTTATGGTATGTGGATTATATCTCAATGAAGCTGTTAAAAAAAAGAAAAAGGAAAACACAGACGGGTTCTGATAGAACTATTCTCACTTTCTTCTTATCATATCTACATACGACTCCACCTCAGAAGAATTATAACATGTTAGTAAATAACCTGAGAGTTACTTGCATAAAGCCAACATTTTCTGAAAACATCTTTACCTTAGAAATCAGAGTTTTCCAGGTAAGGGAACCCTAACAACAAATTTGCTCAAACCCTCCTGGATTGTGGAGATGTTTGCACTGCTCACTTATATTCACCAGTTGAAGCTGCTGAGGCAATGTCTGTTTTCTTAACATTTAAAGCTTCCTGGAGAGGTTGAAGAATTCTTATTATTAAGACTAATGCCAAAACAGCATTGCACATTTGAGATGAAGAATAAAAGAGAATGACTAATGAAGTCCCAGCAAAGAAACTTCTAAATTCCACCTCTGTTCTCTACCAGTATGTATGAATCTTCTTTCCCCCTGCCCACTTTATTTAAGCAACAAATTCTTCCAGAAATTGAGAAACTGGCAAGCAGTGATAAAAGTCCACTCTAAAAACAAATTTGAGCTTTTAATTGTTTTTCCATTTGATTCTCTTTCGGGATTAAAATAAACAATGTCATCGGTATGCTAAAGCAAGGGGGTAGACTGAAATAATGTGACAGGCTTTAAGTTATGCAATGTTTTTAATCTTACAGGAATAGCAACTGATATTTTGGGGCTAGGAATCATTTCTTAATTATCCGCAGTAAAATTCCTACACAGAAAAAAATATACATATGTGATTAGATCCAGAGTTTATTTGGATCACACATTTAATTACACTTATTGAGAAAAATAAATGCTAGTTTATAAGACAGAGAAAAACAGCACAAATATCCTTAGTCTGCCAACCAGTATTGCTATCAGTTATTATCAGAAATTATCTATAACACTCAATGAGCTAATCCATTGCTAGCTTCTCTAAGAACATAACCTCCAGAATAAAATAAATATTAATTAAAAAAGAGACAGAGTGAATCCTTGGCAACCTCTTTGAAGTCAAATGATGATTACTTTCTGGGTCCAAGCAGCTCACTTTTCATTTGAAGTCACCAAAAAATTCCATGCCCAGCAATGCCTGATGGTTATAGTGGAAGTGAAGGGTAAAGAGGCCCTACTTTCCATGGACAGCTGCCTGTCCTTCCTGACTAGAGACATCTGAATACAAGGCTGCCCCGTGGGGTAAACAGGGGTAACAAGTCTTGACACATTTAAAAACTACTGCCTCAGTCTGAAGTCACTCCTGGTGGCCCCACTTTTGATGTGACTCATCCAGTGATTAAGCACCCATGACATCTGGTCAGGAACTAAGTAGCAGGTGCACCCATTTCTGATAACCTGGGACTCACTACAGCAGGCTTCATTTGCACCATTCTAACATCTGTAGATCACCGAGTGATGCACTCTGTTCTTCCTTATAGCAACCCTATTTCCTCCTATTCTCACTACCTGTACTTTGCTGCCAAGGCAGACTTTTTCTCTTCATGGGCTCCATCTCTCCCTTACCCCATTTATGTGCCAGTTTTTAAGAAAATTGCCAAAGCTCTCCAATAACCACCCACCACTCACTGACTGATGGAGCATGTTAGCCTTGGCCTAGCACAGTAGCTCTATTTGTTCCTAGACACTCCACAGACAGCTGGGCTTGCTTGACTACTGAGCCATTGTGGGATTTGCCAACAAGATACAACTTCTCCCAATGTACATCTGCTTCCACATCAGTAATCTTTTCTTCCCCCACAAATTCTTTGAACTTCCCAGCACCATGATTTTCCAAGAAGCCAGTAACAAAAGGACACTGTAGTGGATTGAATTATGTCTCCCCAAAACTCACGTGAGCTTCAATTGTGTCCCTCAAGTTTTATGTGTTAGAAACTTGGTCCCCACTGTGACTCTGACTGTTAAGAGGGTGGGAAATCCTATCATGGTCATTGAAAGATGGGGCCTTGAAGAGGTGATTACGTTGTAGGACCATGCCATAGTGAATAGACTAAAATGGTGGTGAAGTGCATGGTTCTGAGGGCATTAAAAGCAGAGAAAGGAGAGTCTATCTCTCTCTCTGCTCTCTCTGCTTCCACCATCTTTCCATGCGAGATCCCTGGGTCACTGTCACCACCACCAGATGGACTTTGGACTTCCCAGCCTCAGAAACTGTAAGCATAATTTTCGTTTTTCTTTATAAATCATGCAGTTCCAGGTATTTTGTTATAAGCAACAGAAACGGACTAATACAGACACATATCATATGATTTTATTTATATGAAATGTCTGGAATAGGCAAATTCATAGAGATAGAAACTAGATTAGTGGTTGCTTAGTGCTGGGAGAAGAAAAAAATGGGAAGTAAGTTCTAATGGGTATGGGGTCTTTTGGGGGGGTAATGAAAATGTTTCAAAATTAGATAGAGGTGAAGGATGCATAACCTTATGAATATGCTAAAAATCATGTATTTTATACTTTTGAAGGATGAATCTATGGTATGTGAATTATACATTAATTTTTAAAAATATGCTAGACTTGTGGTGATCCATTGTTCAGCTCTAGCACTTAATTCACTGAGAAGGATATGGGCCAGAAGAAGAAATGAGGCTCACTTCCTACCCCATGAAAGTCTTAGAATCATTAGTGATAGAACACATTAGTAATAGAACACATTGAGACTTTCTAACCATGATCTGATGAACCAGAAAAGCATCAGCCCAGGCAGGACAGAGGTTGCATACATGTAAAAGTGAACTATGGACAATAACTCCTACCTCATGTACTTGCCCAAGTCTACCCTACCCTTAGTTTCTTCAACCCACCTGTGCTGATTAATCCCTATTTGCCCCACTCCCAACTTTAGCCCATTATCTTCTCTTTTCCACCCCAAACTGTGATTCTCGAGGTTGACCTTCAGCAATGCATCTCCTGGGCTCTTCTATTACCTTTTAGAGATCAGTTGGGTTTGGCCAATGGGAGGCACTGGAGGTTAGGTTGGCAGGTAAAAACAAAGAGGTTGGAATATTTATTCTTCTGGTCTTCCCCCACCCCACCACTCTACCTACGACTCCCAATGCTTACCCCCTAATGATCCTGACAGTAGCTTCATTCCTCTACAGCCATAGCTCCTGTTAGAGGGATCCCTCCTCCACATCTCTAGCCCTCACTAGGCTCTACCTTTCCCTCCCCTTCCCCTTTCAGACCAAAGGGTGATAATGGTCCCTGCTACTGCTTGTTCCAGATGCTTCACAATTCCTTGTCAGTTCCTTTAATCCTGCTGTTTCTTGTGGGGACAATGGCTGACATTCTATCCCTTTCTCTTTGTACCTCCCTGACTGTTGGGCCACGTTTCAATCCTGAGGCGCCTGACTGTGCATAGTTCCTGCTTCCTGGTGGTGGCCATTTTAAGCTTAAGTTCACTGTCGCCATTCCATTAGCGCTGGTATGCACGTACCCGATTGCTCCCAGTTCCGGGACCCGGTGACTAGGCAACTTTTTCCCGCCCTGCCACTCAACTCGGGGCCGCCTCTAATTGGACAACTGCTTCTTCCCACCCCCTCACGCCATCTTCACCCCATCCTCGCCCGATTCCCCTATATAAGCCCCAGTGCCTTTTCAATAAACGGAGTTCCGGCTTTGACCACTCTCCTGGCCCGGCGGTGTTCTTTCTCGGTCCCTGGGAAGGAAGGTCCTGGGGAGGAAAGGCTGGGCCAGCACACTCATCATCCCGCTCAGCCCTACAAGGGACCTCCGGCTGGTCCGGGGTCTCTTCCCGCCCAGTTTTGTCGGCCTCTGGCTCAGGGAGGCCCGACACCTGACTGTCTAACTCTACGGCTTCTTGGTTTAACCCCTGATACCCAATTCTGAACTCCTTCCTTATTCTCTAGAGATAACCACATTGATGGATGGGGGAGTGGGGAAGGTATGGCATATTTATAATTCCTTTCCTTCTATTTTATTCTTCAGTTATTGAGAGATGGCATCTACCTGAGACACAGTGCAGGGCTCTCTCTAAGGATGGTATTAATGTCAGAGAGACAGAGACAGAAAGAGGCTCAGTGGGCAGCTTGGCTGTGCACCAGTGCAGTTTTTAGAGATGGCCTTGCACCCAAGTTTCCCTGAAGCATTTAGGACTTCAGGTTTTAGTCATTATTATTTCTAAATCCCATAGCTTTTTTGAGTGAGGGCTTGTGTTATATAGACCAGCTGACTTCATTTTTTCCAGGAAAAGAGTAATCTTCAGAATGCTAGTGTAGTTTAGGGTCAAGACAGGGCCTGACAAGAACCTATAACTATTTTATTATATAAAATGCAGATCTTCTAATGTCAAAAGTTCATGATAAGTTGAACACCTGTCTTAGCCTGATCAGTCCAAGACCACTAAAAGCAAACCATCTGTCAGGCAAAATCAGGTTTATTGACCCATTGCAATGATGGACACCCACACTAGAGGAATCAAGAGGCGTCTTACCAAACAAAGGGAAAGATAAAGGTAGGACAGAAGTCTAGGGAAGGGTAGAGTTCACATGAAGTTTCAATAAAGCGTTGTTTCGAAAGTCTCAAAGCAAAGCAGGGCAGTGTAGTTGGCATGACATCCAGACTACACACTAGACCCAGCGTATTGCTTCCTTGGAAAAAATGTTTTACAAGAAAACAAGAAAGTTAAGATAGATGTGAAATCTTGTGAGCAGAAGAAGTCCCTTATTTGAAACTCTGTCCCTCGGCTGTAAATGGAGACTGCATCTCTGTGTCAAAGTAACTTAGATCCCCAGGTAGAGTGGGTTGTTTCTTTCTCACTCATGTAATTTCAAACAATTTGAATCAAACCATTTAAATTTCTGATAGTCTCTGATTTTAGAGGACAAAGTTTCTCAGAAAGCAGTAGTTACTTAAGGAAAGGGGTTGTTATGACACTTTACAGCTGCAGTGTGTCCTTGGGGGGAAATATTGTTTCCTGTTAACTTTGCAGCTGGCTTTACCTGTGTCTTTTATGCCGGTCTGATGAATAGCAAGGCAGATTTTTACAGTTCCAGCTAATTTTTCCTTTCTCACTACCTTGATGAACTGCATTGGACATGTAGAATAAGCAAAGAATAAACTTTTGCAAGATTAAACTGATGAGATTTGGGGTTTCTTTCATTCATTTGTTTTGTTTTATTGGAGAATAACCAAGCTTATCCTGGATGACATAAAAATTTCTGTTTTTATTAAACTCCCATAAAATGAGATACTGGCCTAGGAGCTGGTGGCCAGTGGCAGAAAACTGTTATTGGATGATGGAAGGATGTATATACATATTATGCAGTGGCAAAACATCTGGTAACATTTTCATCTGATGTAATTTGGAAGGCGCATCATATTTCTAATAACTTGTAGCCTTTGAAGAAGAGATTGGGAAGTAGAATGTTAATAGCCTGTGCTGGTTGCTGATGACCATGTCTGGGAAGGTATTATAAGAAATAGATGAACTCAGAAAAGAATTGGCCAGTTTTCCAGTAGAAAAAGGAATAAAGAATGTCTATAAATTTGGGTAATTATAGGATTGTATATACCATGATTGGTATTAAGTTTGGAAATCACCTGCCTTCCTCATAGCCTGGGTTGGGGGTTAGCTGATAAGTTCAAGATGCAGCAGGATTATGTGCATGCCTCATCACATCAAGCAAGCCAGAGGGAAACCAATATTTCTTTGTTTTGGGGGGAGGGGGTTGGTTGTTATTTTGTGGGTTGCTGTAGATTGGATACCCCCCTCTCAACCTCACTGAGGCTTAATCCCCACTGTAATTCTTGAGGGTGGGAAATTCTATTATGGTAATTGAAAGGTGGGGTCTTGAAGAGGTGATTAGATTATAGGGCCACACCATAGTGAATGGATTAAAAATGGTGGTCACGGGCATGTTTTGGAGGTCTTTAAAAGGGGAGCATGAAGAGTCTCTCTCTCTCTCTGCTCTGTCATTTTCACAGTGTGATACCCTCCCATCACTGTCATCACCACCAAAGCCTTCACCAAAGGTGTTCCCTGGACTTTGAACTCCCCAGCCTCTGAAACTGTAAGCAATAAATTTTTTTTTCTTATAAATTACCGAGTTCCAGGTATTTTGTTACAAGCAACAGAAACAAACTAATACATGGGCTTTTTTTGTTTTGTTTTGTTTTTGCTGGCTAGTAGAGGGAGAAACCAATATTTGCTGATATATGTTAGGTCAAACCATACGAAATTTCCAGTTTTGTAGGTAGAAAAATGATTAAAAATTGGCAATTTCATATGGTTCAGCTTGTGGAAAAGTCACTTTTTTACAGATTTCAGAAGAACCAGACTGGGTAATCAGCCTAGTGTGCACAGCACACTCATCATTGGTCCTTGTCAATCCTCTTGTCTGTCTGTATATCAATTTTTCGTCTTTCCCGTATGAAAACCAGGGAAGTGAACATTGACAGTAGCTTCCATCTGTCTAAATGCTCTCCCACTGCATCTTTTCTCCCTGCCCCCATCCCCCCGAAACTAACCACTGTCCTGAATGCTGTGTATATAATTCCCAAGCTTTCTTTAATTGTTGTATCGAATATGTGAAATGCTAATATATATATATATATTGTTTTAGTTGTTTTGAATTTTATAAAAGGTATATAATGTTATATGTATGTGATATTATGGGACTTGCTTTTTTCACTCAAGTTTTTATTACAAAAATGAACTGTAGTTCATTCATTTTTTTAGAGCTGTATAACGTTCCTTTGTGTGATGTACATAGTGAAAGGCACTTTCTGGGTTACTTCGTTTAGTATCTAAAACAACCTTAAAAATAGGTGTTTAAAATTCATCCTTACTTTTAAAGTGAATAGATTAATAGCATGGGGTCAGGACCAGCTTGAGTCTCAGCTCCACCACTTTGAAGGCAAGTTTCTTAACCTCTTCAGGTTGAGGCTTAATCTGCAAGCCTCAGTTAATATGGATAAAAAAAGATACCTGCTTCAGGGGTTGTAGTGATTACCTTCAGTGCTGTACTTTGTAAACACTAAATCGTGTGAATTATGTTAAATTCAAAATTGTTATAAAGTGAGCCAACCGAGGCATGGACAGGTTAAGGAACTTGCTGGAGATCACACAGTTAGTAATAGCAAACCAGAACTTGAATTCACCTCTGCACAATTGCAAAGTCATTCTCTTTCCTCCAGACCAGGAGAGCTTTCCAGAAGCAATGTGGCATAGTGACAACTAGTGTGGAGCAATTACTGGCATTGTTGATTATTAACTCTTCTGTAAATATTATAGTAAAATATGTGATGGCTTATTGGGAACCATAGCCTTTTAAGTGTATTATTTTTTGCATGGGTTTTGTTGTTGTTGTTGTTGTTGTTTTAAAGGAGAAAGAATGCTTGTTTAGAACATAATTCACTAGTCTCTCCACCACAAACATGAAGGAATGCTCTCTTGCTTGCTTCATTGCCTCCAATATAAGCTATAAGCCCTAAACATCTCTTTTTGGAGCAGTTTATGAGAAAAGAATGTTTCCAAATTTATGAGGCTCTCATGCATTTTGGGAAGAGATTTTCATACTCCACATATTTCCTTTTTTAGATCTTTCTATTTAGGGATCAGTTTAAAAATACGATTCCTCTATCTGGAGCTGAAGGGTTGTGAACCATAAGTTCCACATCTCTTGAGACTTTCAGTTACTTTAGAGGGAAATACAAAGAAAACTAAAGGAAACAAAAGAGAAATACAGCTTATTTTGGCTTGGAACATAACATGATTCAATGATAAGATACTATAAATTAGAGATGCTGGAAGAAAATTTATCATTTATCAAAACTTAACGGGCACACTCCCCATAAGAAAAACGAACAGTTGCTTGTTGGAATTATATCCTTAAAATAGGCATCTTCAATATATTTGGTTCTTTTCATTGCCTATTGATCACATACCTCACTTTAAAAAGTGATATTGGTTTGTGATTTTGCTGCTTTTTCAGTAAGAATGTATGACAACTTTGGAAGCTTACATTATCCGTTTAGAACCCAGGAATAATTCCCCAAATTCCTGAGAAAAAGATGATTCAGAGAATTGGTTTATGATCACTTGCCATAAAAAGACCGTTAGAATTAGATCTAGCTGGAGGTCAACACATTTTTCTTTAAGGTGTCTTCCTGCTACCTATTTAAAAAGACTATGATTTCTTTTAGCAAACCAGAGGTAATTCTCAGCAATGATGTCATTGTTGACTAGGGAAAAGCAGCTCGATTATGGGACATCTGTATCTATTTTCCACTTTGATTTCTTCACCCTCTCCATCTTAGAAATACCTGGAAGGATTTAAGTATCTACTCAGCAACACATTCACAGTCAAGGAGATCTGGCGTCTGTATGAACCTCCTGTCAGTCTTGAGGTTGTTGTGTTGTACTGAGATCAAGATGATTGGGTGGTTGGTACACAGGAAGCTAAGGCCACCACATTGTCAATAAGGAGAAAGAGAGGCTGTTCTCAGAAAATGAAGACTCCATAGCTGAGCTTCAGGCAGGTAGGATTCTTGTCATCTTGGGGTCTTGTTCTCCCAAAAGAACTTAGAGCTATGTTTTTCAAACCACATTTCATAGGGCCTTAGTTTAGGGCAGCACCTCATGGAAGGGATGGTAGGAGGTTGGGAGGCTGAGTTCTTGGGCTCTAGACCTGACCCATGACCTTGTTCCAACCAGAACAGCTCTGCTTTTATCTACTTTATAGGTTGGGCTCTACTTCAGATAATTTTAATATAATCAGATGAAAAAATTGAAGCAGAACTCCTTTCAGGGAAAATACTGTTAAGTGGTTAGAGAGAATACTTAGAGAAATCATTTAGAAAGAGTGGGAATAGGAGTAAGATCTTCAAGAGCAGAATGGAAATAAGAACAGATGGCCAGTAAACTGTCATCTGAGGAAGGTAAGTCCTGAAAACTTCAAAACTTTTGTTTCTCTGAGAAGAATAGGCAGGTTTGAAGGCAAAGCTGAACCACTCACGAGAGGAGGAGACATGCTATGAATGGTGTGGAAGGGCAGACAGACTCTCCAGTTCCCAACACAGCCAGAGGGACTTGGAAAAAGATGTGTCACCTGGTATTCTATGAAGTTGCATGTAGTAGGATGTGCAATGTAAAAGTCTCCTTTGCTATCTAACCCTCCCAACCTCCAGACATTATTTAGTAAAACTTGCTCCATAATGCTTTGGGGCTTTCCTTGAGAATAGATTCTTCCTGGAGAAGCCAGAAGACACTCAAGTTTGTAAACTGATGGTTTAGAGAAAAGCCAAAGACCACACATGTTTCATTTGCTGATTCACCAGGTGGACCCCCAATTCTCAATAGCAGGTAATACTCACTGCCAAGATTTATCACAGGAAAGGAAACAGAACATAAGAAACATGAAAAAGATATGCAACAATGGATTCCAGAAAAGTCCAGCACAGGCCTCCAAGACCTTCCTTGTCTGAAGCCACACAGGAGTGCTAGTGAACTATAGAGACTCAGGGAAGCCCAAATGAGTCTTCAGGCCCAAGGCTTTAATAGCAGCTGGGGGTGGAGGGGGGTGGGGAGGTGAGGG
>NW_007726315.1:657054-682608 GCF_000696425.1 Galeopterus variegatus | reverse complement strand
GGGGGGTGGGGAGGTGAGGGGGGGAGGGGGGTGGTGAGGGGAGTCAGCTAGTCACATAGGCATATTCTGCTATGTAACCAGCCTTGGCCACCCCAACAATAAAACCAAGTGTACATCATTAATCTTGGTGTTCATGTAAAGTAACTTGATAAACCAGTACAGCATGGTCCATTGCTCCAGATGAATATAACAAAATCATCAGTCACTACCATAAAGAACATTCCGAGGGCCACATTCCCAAGATTTGGCCAAGAGTTACTCACGGTTCCCTTGAGAACATAAGAAGTAAGCAACCAGATTTGCTGTGTTAACTCTTTCCTCACAATACGGTATGTGGGGACAACCAGATCTGGCTAGGATTTGAAAAAAAGGATTTCAATGCCACAAAATAACTTATGTGGTAGAGTTTAAAGATAGTTTCTGCCCCTTGGAGGCAGATCATGGGCTAAGCAAGAAAGCCTAATGTTGTAGGCCTCTGGTTGAAGATAAGTAAACTACATCTTTTAAGGCAAAGTATCCTATTTCATGGTATGTGCTGTATTTATCTTGCAAGCATTTAGTAAATTCTTGCTTAAAAGTTCGAACCTCACTTCAACTATACTATAGAAAATAAAGGGCATATTTATTAATTCAACAATTATATTGAATACTTATGTACCGTTTGTTAGACACTGTTGTGAGTGTTGGGTATAAATAAGTGAAAAACAGATGTCTGCTCCTATGAAGCTTATTAACTCTTGTGAGGGAAATCAGAAAAAAAGTGATTTGAAGAAGATACAATCCTTTAAGTTGGGGCAAAGTCATAGAAGAAGGTTGATGTACTGTATGGAAGTCAAGAAAAAGGAAATCTAAAGAAAATGAATTTATTGGTATTTTGGGGCTGTTTTTTGGGTGCCTGCCTAGCTAGGATCACCAACCAACACAGTTTGCCTGGGACTCAGGATGCATGACTTTCAGTGCAAAAACTGGGACAGTGGGTGACTCTATTCGTTGGCCAGGACCATCCCACCCTTCCTCTGAAAACTATTCTCCCAAACCATGGGGGTGGGTCCTGGCAGCCATTTGCTATACTAGTATTTGAGTAGATCAGGGTGGATACTTGATCCATTACTGGCCAATTAGTTTATCTTGAGAAATTGAAAGTTCAGAATCTAATTGCACAGCTCTGTAGTAAAATTACACACACTTCTGTCATTGAGATCTTGGAAACAAATCCCATTTTTTACTTTTGGAAGAAGTTTCTCTAACTTCTGTTTAATTCTGAGGCAATCTCCTTCTAACAAGTTTTCTCCATCTACCAATTTTGCTTAAGCTAATTTAAATGGATTTTCTTTGTTACCAGGAACTTAACTAAACCAACTCTCCAGGTAAGGGTATTTTCAAGTCAAGACAAGCAGCTGATTATTTAGAAACGTTTCTAGAATATTCCTCAGGCTTAATGGAAACCTCTTGGAATTAGCTGGCTAACTGGTTAGAGTACTATATTTTCATCTTGAGTGGACCTACCCATCAAATATATTTCTAATTGTAGATTAATAAATTGTTTTGGCTTTTTTTTTTTTTAAGCATAATCAAAAAGTGTACAGCTTGCTAGAACCCATTGGTCTGATACATAATCCCACCCTCTTTCCCATGGCTACATTAGTTGCACATACATGTAGGTGTCCGGTTAGCTTGTGAAAATTCCACAAGTCCTTTTTCTTCAATTCAGATTTGTTGCAAATTCTGCTGCATTTCCTAATCACAAAGGATTCTTTTCATTTGACTGTAATTAGTAACTGGGTATTAGTTTCTCACAGTAAGGTTTCCTGCCTTTGGAACCAGTCCCAAGCACACTTGCTGTTCTGAGGTATCTTTTTTTTTTTCCCCAGCTTTGGTTATTTCACGCTACAAGCCCCAACCTTCTAAGGTTACCAGTAGGCCTTAACTTATCTATCCTGTGTATCTTAGTAACTCTCACTTCTAGTGTCACTCAGGTAAACTATGCTGTTACATGATGTACATTGAAGCTGAACTAACCCGACTTTTTCCCCAGCCCTTTTTCAGTGCTCAATTGTAACTGTGCACCAGAATCACCTGGGTAGCTTTCTGAAAACACAAAATCAGATCCTGGACTAGACTGCACTCCAGCCAGAGCTAAGCAGACTATTTAGGCAAGTGCTTCAGAAAGCTACATTTTTAAGAAGCTCTCCAGCGAATTCTGATGCACTACTTGACTATTTAGTCCCTTCAGCAGGGCAGGGTCCTTCAGGTAACTTTTAGCAACTTCCCTCCAAATCCTCAACAAGACTTCATTCCTTTCCACTTCGTAAATTTAGAATCTTTAGGAAGTTAAATTTAAAAACTTTTTCTGGTCAATTTTTTCCTTCATCATTATAATCACTAACATATGGACACCTACTAAGTGCTAGGCATTGTACTTAAAATACACAAGACAATGCTTATCTCATTACCTCAAAGGAAACACCGCTACTCAGGATTAAGCATGTATTTATTTAGTTCAGTTAACACAAACGTACATAGTTTCATTGAAACGGTGTAGCACTCTTTGCCAACAAACCATACTGGAATTGTTGGCCTCTAACAGTACAGTGGGGATATTTACACTATATACACAAAGTTAAACACATTCAGGTTTTCAAAGTTCTTTCATGACACTGGATCACATTTGATTTCATTACATAGATCACATTTTGATTACTACTGCATTTTGAAAATTTAGACCTTAAAATTTAAATAAGAGATCTGAACTTATACCAAGTTTTCATGAAAAAAATTTGATACCCAACCAGTTATTGCAAATACAATTTAAACAAGTGTTTCTTCAGTATTTGTACACAATTTGCCAATTTTTAAATATCGAATTCTGTACAGGTACTATTGGGTACAATTTTTATAGATACATAATGTGAATTCAAAATGCAGTTAAGAAAGTTACAGGAATATATACACTTGAACCCCAAACCCAAACCTGACAGTATATACAACCTATTTACAAATACATATGAACAGACAATGTATGTACATAGATTATCATAAATATTGAAAAATAGGTTAGCTTTAATGGATTAATGTTGTTCTATAAATAACATTACAGTTATAACTGAAACATCCACGGAAGACAGTAATGCAAAATGAAGTGACAAGACAGTGGTTTTAATACTGAAGACTGCTCATTAATGGGAATTCACCATTTAGGAACCTCAAGGCAGATAAGATAGCTCCAAGAAAATCATGCATTGAAATTTACCCAAGGCAGTTGATTTTGAACCTCAAACAGCCAAAGAGGATTGGAGGAGCCTCCCCACATTGATTTGCTATGAGAAGGATTCTTTTTTTCCATTCCTTCCTTGGTGCCATTGCTATTTCCTCCCATATGAAAGGATGTAAAAATTGTAGAAAACAACTTTTTATTTGGCGTTGTTCCCCAGCAGGTCTTAGATACAAAATCAGCAACTCTTTCCAGGAACTCAAGTGGAAGTGCCAATTCTTGGTCTGAACTAGAGGTGAGGTTCTGGATTCGAATGGAGTGCCCATGTCCAATTAAATGAAAGCAGTGCTGTAGAATTCATCTTCTCACTGCCGTTTAATTTCTAGATGGTCCTCAATTATTTTATCTTCGTAGAAACAAATAAAAACGGACCATTGGTTTCACCCAATGTAGCACTACAAGACGTCTTCCAGTTCCATAAAGGTCTTTAGTTACAACGTATCTTGTCTGTAAATTTAGTGACATATAATACAAGAATGCGTAACATAAACCATGTCTGCCACATTTCTGGTCCTTGCCCAAAACTAAAAATGTTTAGTTCAAGAGAAAACCTTACAGCCAGATGACTAATTGATGATTCCATTATTTGCTTCCCTCAACCACTTAATGGAATTATGTATATTAGATTTTAGACATTATGCCTGATGAGCAAAGTACCACATTATTTAATAATATATTCACCATACACTGTAACGTACAATAAATGTGCTCTTAAAGCCAAGTTTCAAAGTAATGTTTTCACTCCTAACTGGGATTGAAATGGAAGGATGAACATGCAGTTGGACCAAAACAACTACTTACACTCAGGTTGCACTGTTGTTCCTAGCTAACCATTTGTTGGATGTAAACAAATAATTCTACATTGTACAAGAATGAGATGACAATCCAGTGCAAATGAGTTTAAAAGCTTACTGCATGAGAAACCCAGTGGCCTATATGAACAGAACTTGTATTATACCAAATATCGGCGTAACCTGTGGATTAGACCTCTATTGTAGACAAAACATGAACACAACTAAGCCATATAATTGTCAAGTAATTCACACTTCCAGTAGATGAGCATTTTGAAAAGTTGTACTCTCTGGATAAAATAGTTTTGGCCTGTTGCCATCAAATGCCCATTTTCAACTGCTGGAAGCAATCTCAAAAAAGGGCTGGCCCAAAAAAAGACCCAGAGCTGTCAATACAACTCTGGAGACCGATGCAACTGAATAAACCCTGTTTTACCCAATTGCACTATTTGGTACCTCAAAATTAGTTATTTTATTTCCCACAGAAACATCTGCATTATCTTCCAATCTAATAGGTTGAAACATAAATATTTCAGTCTGAATGAACCAAATTATTTGGGAACAGAGAAGAAAAGTAACAGAGTTCATCTGATTTGTTATAGTAATAATCAATTATCCTTTAAGTAATGTTGAAGTTGAAATGGAAAAAACTATGCTAATTCACGGTACAATTTTTCATTACATCATTTTCTCTAAAAATTATTTTGGGTAAAAAAGTATTTGGCTTTTTATGCCTACAAAAGGCAAATTATTTTGTAATATTAATATTCATTTTTAAATATCAATGAAATTATTTTATGGAATTTATTAACAACCATTTCTGGATAAAGTTAAAAAAAAGTATTTCTTAAAAGTAAAATAGTGCTGCTTCTGAGGTCTTTAATTATTTTTGGTACAAAAAATAACTGTGTTTTTCTCAATGGTTATTTCAATACTTTGCTGTAAATTAAGAATTGTTTCTCACATCGAATGGTTCCATTAGGCACATTCAAGTAAAATCATAAAATATCCAAGTTAAACAATGACACAGCCAAACATGTGGCCTGATAAAAGTTAAGAGTTCGTCCATTCTCTGGAATGGAATAAAATCGTCACTTCCCTCAACCCGAGACTCGTGGTTTTGTTGTCATATCCATTTCTAACATACAGATAAGTTTCTTTAAAAAAAAAAAAAAAAAAAAAAGAGTTCACTTATTCTGCACTCAGAAGAACCAGCGAGGAATCTGCACTTCAAAGGAAGTGTAGGTGAAATTTCATAGTCATTGAGAGTTGACTCAACACTGGCATCAGATGGACTATTGGAGTTTGAGTGGTGCCAGTTAATGGCCACCTCCAGGGGCATTGTGTACCCAATCCAAAACAATCAAAGCCATGCTTCCGGTCATCACCACTATCCCACTTAACAGGAAGAACATAGCCTGCAATGAGCACACAGAGAAAACTGATAAGCAAACAAAAAAAATATATGCTAAACATTTCTCTTTCTTTTCAAATGGGACTTATAATTACTAAAGTTACATTTATTCTATAATATTCTACAGAATTATAGTTTTACCTTGCTAAATAGAAACCACTTTAAGTGACCAAGGAGTTATCTATAGTTCAAAAGAACTGTACTCTTTTTAAGTCTTCAGAACTTTCACACTTTTTCATTCCTTTCTCTTAAATGAAAAGGGAATTTCCTTTCTGAATAAAACTGCTTCATATAGAGCTGGACTGGGTGTTTTTGAGTAAAAACTGGGTTTCAGAGTAAAAACTAAGTCACGAAATCAAATCCAAGTTATGCTAAAATGCAGCCTGAGACCATGCCAGAGGTCTTTCTCAGAGACCATTAGTAAGTTTACTTATAATCCTACTCCCTTCAATTACTGCCACTATGTAATTTTGAGTAAAAGAAGATAAATTAATGGTTTATAAACAATTCTAGTACCTTAATCAGAACATAATGGTAGTGGAAAATAACAACGGAAAAGAAGTGTTTCCTAAATATCTCCACCAAGAGTCTGGTATCAGAACCATGTTGTTTGTGGTTAGCATATCATACTCTTTGTAACCAGTTGTACTTTAGAGTAAGTACTTAATAGTGAACGCTACAGACAGAAGGCCCCCCAGAGCTTTGCTTTGAAGATGGTCAGTCTTATTCAACTAAACACCCCACTCTTTCCTTTTCTATATACTCAATGCCCATTTAAGTGCCTGTCACACAGTAGGCAGTATAACAAATATTAAAAGTTGGGTCGGTATCTTTGCTTCGCTCTTTATTTCTATTCCTACCTCTAAAGTATCTAGTAACGTTCTAGCAATGAACTTAAGTATTTATTAAATGGCAAACTATCTTTCACCTCCCCTCCACTCTCCAATCTTCCATCTGTAAAGTACACCATTACAGAAATGTTTTCTAGAAACTTAAAAGTGAAACTACAACAAATGACAGCTAAGAGACTAAAATTAACATCAGCTGGGGGAATTTCTGACATTAAAAGGTTACTATGGCATCCATAGTCATAATCTTGCACTCACCCCAATCTTTTGTACAGATTTCATAGGTTCTTTCTTCACTAACTTGATATAGAAGGCAGATGGAAGAATGAAAATCAACATAGCAGCTGCGGATGCACCTGTAAAAGAACATTTACCATTTCTTGAGAATTCAATAAATCACTTATTCATGTTTTAATAAAATTCCTGGTATTTGAATCAACTTTCATACTTTTTCTAAAACTTACCAATAAAACCAAAGATATCCCTAATAGTTGGGACAAAGATGACAAGCAAATTGGTAAATCCCAAGATAGACACTGTAATGAGACCATGACGCCACCAACTGAAATCTTTTGCTGCACACAACAAGTGAGTTATGGAACTCCGGATCTGCAAATAAATAAATAAATAAATAATTTCAAAAATCCAGCTTTAATTAATGAATGAATTCCCAAATAGTAGGGAATGTATCTAAAACAGCAATTATTTCTAAAGTAAAATTGTGGCCCCTCCTCTGCTGCTGTTTCCTAAAGATCTGAACGCATAAAGATCATCCTATATCTTCAATTATTAAAAAATGCCCCATATTTTGAAAACTTACAAGGTATTAAAAAATCCTCTTCAAAACTACCACCAATTTGGTATTGCTCTAGTAGTGTCTCCCTATTCCCAGAAGATGAAAATCTCACAAATCTTCACATGTTTAAAAACTCATACATACTGAAAGCAGGGCAGGTAAGATTACTTACTGGGAAAATAACTACTGGTACTGTCAGGGTGACAGCCATTAACACAGCCAAACGGACAATGAGCAGAAGAACATCAGTTCCCACGACAGCAGAGTAGGTATGAAGCAATTCTGACTCAACGTGTTCTATGGAGAAAGACAAAAAAAACCCAAAACAAAACACAAAACCTTTAAGTGTGCCATTTTCCCTGGAGATCAAAAAGAAAATCTAATGTACAGTGAAATTTGCACCAAAGTTATTAGCTACTCACAGAAAGACTACAAACTAAGAGGCTAATAAGATTAATTTGGAATTATAGTTAATGCAATTAAAATAACATTGAAGGAAAATTTTTCTAAATACCAAGAAGAGATTTAGCCACATGACCCCCATTAAAAACAACAGGAGTTAAAACAGCTAAATCCCACAGTTTGGCTTATACTGAGTGTGTGTTTTATACAGTTTGAAGGTAACAGGAGAAGAGACAGGCAGAATGAATTCAGAGGCAAGCACATCATACAAACATGCCACCAAATGATTAATGGTATGTTTTGAAGTGTGGATTTAGAAATTACTAATACTGTACAGGAAATTCTAAGGTCTAAATTCAATTTCTCATCACAAAATATAAAATATACCACAACAGACTGTATTTTTAAAGTGATGGAACTATACACAAAAAAGCATCAGTTTCATTTCAATAAGTTTTTTTTTTTTTGTTTTTTGTTTTTTGGTAAACTAGGCATTATTTACCGTAAAATGTCAGGTATCCAAAGAGGGCAGCCAGCAGATACATGAGAAACATAGCAAAAAATGAAATCTTGGACACATTCATCATTCTTCTACGGCTGCGGCTATGTAAATTCAAAAGAAAATGCAAATATATTTTTTAGCACTAGTTATAGCAGTAGTCTAAAATTTTCCCAATAAATTTATATAAAAACAAAGTACTCACCCTTTTAACTCTTCATAGATGGGAAGAACAGCAGGATGACAGACAAATGAAAAGGTCAGAATTGGCACAGCATACACAGTCTGGAAAAAAAAAAGTAAAAATCTACTTAATATCCTGATGCAACTAACTCAAGTGTCACAATTCTACAGCTTGTAGTTTTTAAAACTAATCTTATAATCAGTCTAAAATAGTTTCTTTGCATAATTAGCTTTCATTCTTCTAATCTGTAGTAAAAATCTACTTAATATCCTGATGCAACTAACTCAAGTGTCACAATTCTACAGCTTGTAGTTTTTAAAATTAATCTTATAATCAGTCTAAAATAGTTTCTTTGCATAATTAGCTTTCATTCTTCTAATCTGTTCAAGTGTGATCAATATCCTAACTTCTGAATATGTCAATTATTGACACCATATGATTATTTCATTTCTCAATCTATTTTAAGATATAAACTAACACTTTCTTTACATTCCTCAATCACTAGCTAATCACACATATTCTAAAAAGCATCTATTATGCCTCCTCCCTTTACCATGAGTTATTTTTCAATTTCCAGTGAACAGTTTCTCTCTTTTCTTCCCTAAAATCTTCCTTTGAGAAAGTAAACATTATGTTTATATTTAGTTACCTGTGAGTTGAAGATAAAGTAACGTGGCGTGCAAGAGTGACCATCAGTCATGTTAAATTCCCCAGCAGAAGCAAAAGCTGTTGGTTGTGTTAAGGTGCTGTTTACTGTTTCATTAATTATCAAAGCCACTTCCACAGGACAAGGAATCTGAAATTTCTTGCAAATCACCTGAAAATATATTATTTGCACTTGTTAGACTGAGTAATGTGACAGGGCTTATGAAAAATATTTTCTAAAGAAAAATTATACCTACCACAATCAGAAAGAATATCATACACAATAAGGAAAGGCCACTGGTATATCCCAAATATCCTACAAGAGGGGAAAAGTAAAATCATTATTAGTTTAATGAAATGAGTTTAGAACAACTGTATTTTCTCCACTGAATAACTCGATTCTGTTGTGAAGACTTTAGGCACTAAAGTGTGCATACAGTATTAAGTTTCTAATTCTTATATACTGATACAAAATTATACTCATCACAACAAAAATAATAATGGAAAAAATCCACCATTTTGTATTACTTACAAAGCACAAGATATTATAAATGTCCACAAAATATTGTGGCCCCTTGGTAGCTATCATATCCTGCTAGGATTTTGAAGGAACTGCAGGTCTTGCACGCTGCAACTCCCAATGATTTTAGGGCTTTTGAGCTCTCATTAATTTCTAAGAGAAAGCTAACTAGCTGGCAAGAGGTTCTCTTTAGAGACAGGTTTGCTCACCTAAATTTTTCAGCAGCGACAAAGGAAAAATGACCACCAATGACACCAGGAGAACCAAATAGTCACCGTTCAGATACCACAATCTAAATTAGAGAGAAATAAGGTCAACACCAATCACAAATATCCTCAGAATAATATACATATCTTCTAACAGGACTCATTTTATAGAAATACCATTAAAAAAAAAGGTTTGGAAAAAGCATCTCTTATTCAAGACAAGAATAACTTTTTAACTTTGTGTGCTAGATGAATATTCACTCAACTTAGAAATGGTGTACGGAACAGTGTAACTACTGTCCAACTGTTTGCTCTGGGAAGACTGCCAGCTGATTCATAACATAAAATGCTTCTTAAAGGCTTGATACTAAAACAGGGAACACAAAGCTGCTTTGTTAAGCCAGTAATCTTATCTTTAAGTACTTTTAGAAAAATTGTACACCAACTTTGTTATACCTTTAAGCTTGTGATTTCTAATGCTGGAAATAAAGAAATTTTAAAACAAGGTGTTTTTTTTCCCCAGGCATTTGTTAGCAAAACTTATTAACCATTTCAACAAGGAAATGTTTTTATACTTAGATAAAATGCATGAGCAGAATCAAAAAAATACAAAACTCAATCCCCAAACCAGGACTTATTCCAGGTTGTCAGAGTATGTATGACACCTTGACCCACCTTGACTCCGAAAATATCCAAGAGATCCCTTCTGAACTTATTCTAACTGTGAATTCCAATTCACTCACTTTAGCTTTAAGGACCCCACAGAAAAATAATATTTAAAGATCAGCTTATTAAACTAAATTCCTAAAGCCACACCAGAGATAGCCACAACTCCCTATTTTGAGGTCATGAGCTGCATGAAGGTCATGTAATAAATCATCCCTCCCCGTGTTTACTTTAGGAAAAAACCTCTTAGTCCACTGGGATGAATAACTTTGCTAGAAGAATAAAGTTTCTATATTTTCTGGTAGCCTGCATTAAACAGATAAAGCTTTAAGAATTTCAAACGTATAAAAGTCTGACAGTGATTGATTTTCAATGTAATTCAAATTTTCAGTCCTGGGCCGGCCCGGTGGCACAATGGATAGTGCACCACTTGGGAGCGCGGTGGCGCTCCCGCCGAGGGTTCGGATCCCGTGTGGAGACCGGTTCCCGCTCACTGGCTGAGTGCGGTGCGGGCGCAACACCGAGGGTTTGCGATCCTGTTGCCGGTCCCTGGTACGGGTGCGACACCGAGGGTTGCGATCCCGTCACCGGTCAGTAAAAAAAGACAAAAAGGAAAAAAAAAATTTTTTTTCAGTCCTAACTTAGGTTGGGGTATATGTTCAATAGCTGTAACTTCTTAAGTGTGAATATGAAGAGAGAAGAAAGCAAATTCTAGAAAATCTGTTTATGCACACAGATTAGAAATCAGATATACAGTGTTATAGGGCTAGCCACTGTTTTTTGCCTTTCATTCTCAGAAGTTTAAATCAGTTTATAGGGGACTTCTTGGTCAGTTTCAACAGAAACATTTATGGAAAATTTATTGATAATCATTCTGTATCCAACTTCAATAAAATGTATCTAACCATTTTAGACTATAATTGTTTCTTATGAGTAACCTTACTTAGCACCTACCCAGTTGTATCTTCAATGTTCATTAATGCCTGGATCACCAAAGGTAACTCATATTTCACTATGAAGAGGTAGCTTGACATAGCTGGAGGAAAACAAAATTATACCATTACAAGTGCAAAATGTGGCATGTGACACTAAAACTCACATGTCTCTACTCTGCTACACAATGAGCAAAAAGCCTACCCAAATCACCTGTAAAAAAAAAAAAAAACCCTCTTACCTCCAATGTTCTGCATTGTAATTGATCCAGAAGCTGCAAGCTTTCCAACCAATCCAAATGCCTTATATCCCAGCTGTTCATATAATAAAGACCCTACAATTTAAGAACACAGAAGCATGAAGCAGGTACTTTATAAAAGGAGAAAATCATGATAGGTACACATTGTTTTAGAAGAGTCAAGAATGCTACCATACCTCCTTCATTGGCAGTCTTCAAAAGGAGATGAACAGAATACAGGGAAAATATTGACACAAATGTCAACAGAATTCTGATGAGAAAAGGAAAAGACACAGGGTTATAACCAAGAATGGCTATATTTAAAGACAACTCTTTTTAGTTGGTTAAACAACATTAGATATGGAATTTGTCCTTTTTGTGCCAAAATGCACTCAAGAACCGGTGTTCCCTCTCCTGCTACCTGGAGTGTCAACATTGTCCCTCACCCGGCACTAAAAACTTGCACCATGCCTCAGGTGATAGTTTCTATGGTATTGGTCAAGAGCAAGGATGCTCCACTGAGCCAAACATAGCAGGAGACACTAGAAAGCCCAACTTCCCAGTGGGGGAGTTATGAGAGTGGTGGTTGTATTTTGATTCTGGCACCATAATAATCAAATGTATGCTTGCCACTTGCATCTTCATGGTTCCCTTCAACTGTAAAATGTCGACACTATCTGCCACTAAACCCTGCCCACAGAAGGTTATTATGAAATTCACTTGAGATAGGTTCAGGAAAAGTCTTGAGACCACATGAGCTGTATAGATAAGGAGAGGAATGGGAAGGGGGAAATGCTACTAACAGTTTAAGTGTCAGGCACTACAATCTTTAGTAACAACTCAGTACAAATCAGAGAAGCAACTACTTACGCTGCACCCCAGAGTAAAGAATACAGGCTCAGTATTGTCACAAAGTTAAACGATGCCTGTGCTAGAACAAGCAGCCTATAAGACTGACTGTTTTCTTCCTTAAACCTTGCACTTGGATTGGGGAAAAAAAAAAAAGAACAGAGAGAACAGAGAAGGACCAAAGGGACCGTAATGTCACTTGGTTTTCCTTTAGGGTATGGATTCTCTCTCCTTCCAGCTTCACTTTCCTTCTACCCAGGTAAGTCAAGAAAAATAGGGATTTTTTTTAAAAAAGGAATAAAGAAATCAAAGAAACACATAAAAAACACTGCAAACGAGAGTCACATGGTTTTTGACTCTGTACGAACAAACTGTACACAGAACCATGTAAGGTGCTGGTAAACAAACTGATGTCTATTAAATGCAGGAGGTGGCATTAAAGCTACTTTCTAATGCCAGAAGTCTTAAGGGGTCTAATCTGAGGGGACATCACGAACCTCACTTCTAGCTGGAGAAACTGTTGATTTAATTAAAAACAATTAAGTCCTCCCATGTCTTACACTAAAATGATAATGTGGGAGAAAAGAACTTCATAATCTTTGAGTTCACTTTCAACCTCAAGATTAATTCTATGTAAGGTTACCTACAGAGTTGTTTGAGCAGACCATGACATCCATGCAGCTTTTGGACCATTTACCTCTACATTTCTAAGTATAATGGAAGTACTGATGAAAAAACTCACTGTAACAATCCTCATTATTATTTAGCCATCTACTGAAACAGTTAATCAAACAAATAATCACCTATTAAAGTACAAGTAATTCCAAAAGTGCAAGGATATCATCAATATTTTGCTTTTACTAATGAAACGGAAGTGCCATTTTCTCATTTAAATTCTGCACTATAACCACAGTGGCAACATTTTAAAATTGCCTACAGTCTTTATACCAAGAGCTAGGAAGGGTTTCAAATACTTAACAGTGATGCCATTCCAGTTCCCCACTAAAAACTTTGAAATTCTGGTCTTTTCTATTTAAATTCCTGGACCTTCAGCTTAATAAGAGGTCTCAAAAAGCCTCATTCTAACGAAGCAAGCCAGACTGAATCCTTCTAGTACTCAAAGCCAGGCTTAACATTGGTGTGGAATTTCACAAAGCAGAACTTTGCAAAGGTCTGCTTTTCTTTTCATGCACATTCTATCATGCTGGAGAAAATAACTTGAGTAGAAGGCACCAGTCAGCTAACTAAAACAAAGCAGCTATTCCATGCTATGCATGTGTGGTTTCCTCATCTGTACAAAAAAGGTATTAAGTCACACATCCTCCACAGAAATTGCCTTCACCAAGAGTCCATATGTACTTAAACTTAACAGCTATGACAAACATCATTGAAAAACACATGTTTAAACTTGCATGTATTTTTGTTTTGTGCTTTTTTCTGGAAATAAGGTCCATATTTTTTCCACCATATTCTCCAAGGGTCAATAACCCCCAAATGGTTAAGAACCACTGCTCCAAAGTCTTCTGTACTTCCAAAATTCTACCCAGTTATTTATGCTGGAAAGCACAGGAGTAACTAATTCTATCTGGGCAATTAGGGGGAAAAGCATTTAAAAGAAGGTACTTATTAAAATATTTTTTTGCCACAGCATGTGGCAATCAAGCAGCTGGAAAAAACAAACATTAAAAAAAAACACATGTACTGCTTTTCAGCATCAAGAAAATTATGACTCACTTGTCTGAAAACAAACATGTTCCAGGCCAGGTAAATACCACCACACCTTATAATTTAGAAGAATTCTTTTTCTTATGCATGTAAGGGGTCACAGGACTTTGTCAATTTACCAAACTAATTTAAAGACACTATGCTTATTAATATTTTTGGCTTCTGATTTTGCCAGAACAAAACTTGTAGCTACTCTGGATTCATCAATAATTCTTTTTTTTAATATCCAACATCTGCTACAACTTTATTCCCATTGACTTAAAAGACTTCTGGCTTTATTTGTCTGTTTTAAGAGTTGTCCTATTTTTTTCTACTTGTAGTAGAATGAAGAGAATTGAAGTTCCTTACACTTTTAATTTTAAGCAAAGAATTTCTACTTTTAAGTCGACTACTTCAACTGTAAACTCAGTTCTGGAGCCAAAATATATGTTTTACTGTCATATTAACTGCCCTGCTTGGCAGACTCACTACTTACACATACTTACATAAAAAGAGCAATTCCAGTATTAGCCATGGCATAAGAAAGCCCAAGGATTCCACTGCCCACAATCGCATTGCTCAGATTAAATACTGACATTCCAAAGGAAGTAGTACCTGGATGCTACATAGAGGGAAAACGATAACCAAACATATAATAATTAAAAGGAGAAAACCAGCTTTGGGCAAGTTAGATTTGACATCTAAAAGTAATACTATTCTTTTACTCCATAAAGCCACATACAAACAAACAATTATTTTTGACTTACAAAGTCTGTTTCATATTTCTTCTTCCCCAAATTCGATTCAAGTAAAAAGTTCTGGTTTTCAGGATCTACATCTGCATAGTGGCTGTAAAAAACATATGCATATATAATTGTAAATTGGACTAAGAAATATATAGACGATAATACATCAGATTGCTTTAATATAAAGTAGCCCCCCCCCGTACTTGTCACAACAACATTAGGTAAATGTACAAATATTAACCAGGAGTCAACTTTCACACGAGATACTGTCACTCTAATAAGACAACCGCATACTCATTCGGAGATCACGCACTCTTTCCCAATGTTACAGTAAATTAAACAACAGAAGCAGAGTTCTAGGTACTCTGTCCCAACGACCTGCCCCAACTTTTTTTTTTTTAAAAGTGCACAACTTCTCCCACCTTTTCAGAGCAGCTTGCTTGGTGGGGTAGGAGTAGTTGAAGTCGCTGTTGGAACTGTAGCTGCTGCTGTCCTCATCCGGGGAAATACTGAACCTTCCCATTTCGGTTTTCTTCATACTGAGCACCAGCAGGAATCGGGTGCGGCGAGCAGCTCTGGGCTCCTTTTGTCCTTGGCGGTACACCGGCCCGCGCGGCTGCCTGTGAAGGTAGAGGCGGCGTCAGGACTGCAGCGCCCGCCCGCCCGCCGCGGTCACGTGACGCCGCCGGGAGTCGCAGCGCGGCTGATTCATCCCCGGCCAGGGAGTGGAAAAGTACCAGCCGAGCGCGAGGGGCGGGGGCGCGCCGAGGGGCGGAAAAGTACAGACGGCGGAGCCGCCGAGAACAAAGATGATCCCATCGCGGCGCTGCGCCGCCGCGGCCCCTTCTCCAGCGGATTTCAGAGTTTCACCCTCTCCATTATCCTGAGTCGGAGCGGAGGGGGTCGGGGGGGGGGTCTGTTTTGCTTTTCCCCAGCCGCTGTGCTCGTGCACTAGCACGCAGGACACACATCCCGCCCAGGCACTGGCTAGTGTCTACGCAGCCTAGGCACACAGCTCGCTCTAGCATTCGGAACAGCAGTGTCGCGGAATCCGTCCTTCACTGCCCGGCGCCCCCAGAGGGGAAAAAGCCTCTGCGGCAGATAGCATTCCTCCTGAAGGAAGCGGAAAGGGCTGACATATCCCTCCCCAGCCCAGAAGGGGCGAACGCCTGGCCTCGGGCGCGGAGGCGCCGAGGAGGGTTTGTTTACCCGCGCACGCCGGTGCCCTCGAGCACACCCGTCCACAGGCATTTGGCCCGCCAGTGCTTCGCCAGCCGGCCCCTCCTATGCCCGGAAAGGAAACTGATGCAATATCGATCGTCGATTGTCAAACGTTCCCGGCCCCTCTTCCCAATCCTGGCCTCTGTTTTAATATAAGCCTAAGCCACCTCCACCACCTCCAGATTCCTAGCCCCTGGACTTAATTTTTTTATTAAAGCAAGTCAGTCACAAGACTTGCCGCAGCGGAGCCGTGGGCCGGGCTGGCTCCCCTCCCCCTAACGGGAAGATGCGGCTCCGTGTCCCCTCCCCGGCCAGCCCCGCGGGGCTGTCACCCACGTACGGCGGGCCGGGGTCGAAGGCGGGCCCCGACAACCGAAAACGCCCGCCACAGGAGGAAACGGCCCCTCGGTGGCCTTCCCGCCGCGGCCCCTCCCCCACTCCGGTCCGGCCCCGCGCCCTCTGCACAGACGCCCCCCGCGCGCCTTACCTCGGTGGTCTCCGCTCCTGTGCCCCGCAAACCTCACGCAAACGTCTTCAATGGGGTTGTTTCAGTCAAACAAAAATTGTAAGAAACAAGCAAAAAACCCAAAAAATCCCACAATAGACAGAACAAAATTTTAAGAGGAAATGGCAAATTGCCGCCCCAATCCCCCGAGGTCCGCCGTGTCAAGGAAAAGGCGCGAGTGTTCGGGAACGCGTGGTCGGGGTGCGAGCGGCGGTGCGGGGAAGGCGGTGCGGGAAAGGCGCTCCGGGGCGGCGGCGTCGCAAGGCTCTGGAGCAGCTTTTGCCAGCGGCGGGTTATAGTGAGGAGCCGTCTCTTTGCAGTTCCCTTCGGTGCCAGTCACCAGCAGTCTCTGCTTTTGGGGAACACATCAAGGCTTTTTGGGGACACATCCCGCCCACCAAACCCTTTCCTGACTTATTTTTGTGATTTACATTAGGGTTTTCTCTCGCAAACTTGGGCCAAGGCAGCAACGTTGTCCTGGTGGTTTCTGTTCTCGTTCTTTCTTTTCCACCTAGACCTGCTTTCACTCTTCAGAACTAGCCTGATTAGGTCGTTTGGCAGCTCCGTTTGGGGATAGCCTTTCTGTACGCATGGAAAACCCTACTAGGGAAAAAGTTACGTTCGGACCAGCAAGCCAGACTCCTTGAAAGGAAGGCCCGATTGGGGGTCCGGCTCTCCGGAGGCCGTTTAGGAGTCCCCAGTTTTCCCTTTGCCGACACATCGCACTCATTCCACCATCCCCACCCCCAATTTGAAAGCTCTTCTTTCCCTCTTCGCCTCCCTTTCCCTGCATTTACAAAGGCGCTACCTTCGTTGGAATGCCCGTCTGAGATGCTTTCTCCTGGGCCTGGCCCTTTCCTTCGGTGGCGATGTGGTCTTGCTGAGCACGGTTACTAGGGCGCCCCTTCGCTGTGGAATACTTGGTGCTGCCGGAAAGGCAAGAGTCCTTCCCTTGCGGGAAACAAAGACCCTTTGGGAGAGAGAAATGTTAGCTGAATGAATGAATAAACAAACGACTTTGACATACTGCTCTCTTCCTTTTGGGGACGTGGAAGAGATTGGGCAGGGCACAGAGGAAAGGGTTGGGTGTGATCACAGTTTTTGCTTTCAATGTTTTCCTGAGGAAATCTGTACAACTGCCTATTTCCGTGGCACGTGAGGATTCGGGTGCCCTCGGCCTGCACCAGTGTCCATGACTGACAGGAGAGGTCCTGATTTCTCCTTTACACTTCTGTGCTCTCCACTCCAACCCTTCTACTCTGGTCGGACCAGTCTCAGTTAAACAATAGTCTTTCTTGCTTAGTGCCTAACCTCCCCTTACCCCCTCAAATGCCATCGTCACTCAAGACTTACTCACTGAGCCTCAGGAAAGCCTCGCTCTGCCTTTCTTAATCTCTCCCTTCTCAAAAGTCTTTTTGCAGGTAGTATTTTCTAAACCATGTGGTGCAGGACTTTTTTAAACCTGTGCTGTCTTGTACTCAAAATTGTTCAAATTTGTCTGTAGTCTTGTCTACCCAAGGAGATTGTGAACTCCCTTGGGTAGACAAGACTAGCCAAGGGAGGGCAGGTTTGGAATTTGACACACAATCAGGGCCTAAAAATTTGATTATCTTCCTTCCACATACAGTCCCTGGTAACAACAATCAACTTTTCTTGTCAGAAAAACAATCTTAGTGGTGGTTTAGAGAGGAGTCCCAGGAAGTTCCTTTATATCGGGTTTCAACTGATAAAAATCAAAAGGTTTTAAACCACTTTTTCATTCCAGGTGAATTTACGGTCATTCCTCTGCCCAGTCAGAGGTGGTGAGGAAGCACTCTGGGTCAGTGGTTATGGCTGTCAAGTAGCACTCACAATTACACCTCTTGTCCTTTGGACTTTTTGGTGGTTTGTATTGCAACACATATTTGAAAGAAGCACAATACCTGTAAAATTGAGAGAGAGTGTGTGTGTGTGTGTGTGTGTGTGTGTACTAAGGGAGCTGTAATCTTGATCTGATCTCTGTGTGATCAGAACCTGAACAGTAAATGACAAAAGAGAAAAGGAGGGGTTGAAACTTCCATTTTCCATTGCCAGTTTGATTCATGTTTTTCAATGGCCAATCTGACTCAAGTGTCTTCCAACTGAGGACTAATGTGTTTGGGTTTTTGCTGTTATGCTTTGGCTAGAGTGCATGAGACACAGTGCCCTCACCTGATTTCTGGGCAACTACATCACTAAACGCCTATTGGTCAAAGTGCTACAATTTTGTTTGATTTCTAAGCTAATGTTCTAGAAGAACAGTATTTTTCAAACTGCAGAATGGGACCAAGTAGTGGATAGTGATGAATTTAGTGGATTATTACCAGCCCTTTTATTTTCTTTAATGCAATAGAACAGAATAGAATTTTTAAAAAGATCAGTATGTCTTATATAGTAATATTATGTCTTATTTAGTAAATCTTTTATTTTGATTATGTATAAATGTGTATTCTGAGTTGTGATGTAAAATGTATTTCTTGCTGTGTGTTGGAGGTCAAAGAACTTTGAAAGCTACTGAAAGTGAACCTTACAGCCTATTCTAAGACAGAAAAAGTCACAAACAGTTGTCAATTCTGCATTTTCAGCAATGCATTGTCAAGGTAGGTTATTAGAACTTTTTAGTGAGGGTAGATAGCTCTTTTTGGAGAATTATTTGACCATTTATTACCTGATAAAAAAGAGTGGTTTTGTTTCCTGGAGGCTGTAACTAGTTAACCCTTTCCAACTTGTTAAACAGCTGGTCTTTAGGATAACCCTCAAAATTCTGTTTATCCAACATTTCAATTTGCCTATAGTGGGCTTAAACGCTAAATTTGCTTCTCTCTACCCTCTATTTTCAACTGAATGGTTTCATTCTTTGGTTGGCTTCCATGGCTTTCTTTGATGTGGCCCAGCCTATATTTCCAAACTTATCTCTTATTATTCCTTGTGGTAGGCAGTTTCTAAAATGGCCCCCAATAAATCCCATCTCCCAGTATTCACACCTATTTGTTATCCCCTCTCCTTGAGTATGGGCTGGGTCTAATGATGCATTTCTATTCGGCAAAAGTGATGACATGCCACTTCTGAGACTAGGTTACAAAAAGACCGTGGCTTCCGTCTTGCTCTCTCCTGCTGGCTTTCTCTTGTTCTCTCCCTCATTTGCTTTAAGGGAAGCCAGCTGCCATCTTGAGAACCATCCTACAGAGAGGTACTTGTGGCAAGAAACTGATGTCTCTGGTAACAACCAGGAAGGACCTGAGGCCTGCCAACAGTCACCTGAGTAAGCTTGGTAGCAGATCCTGCCTGGTTGAACCTTGAGATGACTGCAGTCCCAGCTAATATTTTATTTTAGCCAGAGGACCCAGGTAAGCCCAGCCTGGAGTCCTGATCCACAATAATAAGTAATAATAAATATATATATATATATTTTTTGTCTTTTTCCGTGTCCGGCAACGGATCACAACCCTCAGTGTCGCCCCTGTACCGGACCGGGACCGGCAACGGGATCGCAACCCTCGGTGTTGCCCCCATGCCTCGCTTAGCCAGTGAGCGGGAACCGGTCTGTATGTGGGATCCGAACCCTCGGCGGGAGCGCCGCCGCGCTTCCCAAGCGGCACACTAGCGCATGCACCACCGGGCCGGCCCGTAATAATAAATATTTACTGTTTTAAGCCACTAAATTTTGGCACAGTTTATTACACAGCAATAAATAACTAATACATTCCCCTTTATGTGCTGTATGCTTTTGCCAAAATGTATTCCTCAGTGTTCTCAGTATAAACCATTTTCCATTTAAACCATTCCCACTGCTTGGAATGTTCTTCACACCTCCTCTTCCCTGCCATTACTATATATCTAAATTCTATCTTTCCTTTGAAGCCCAGTTTAAATACCACAACTTTCATTCGCTCTTCTTTATTTGATGATCCTGTTCAAAACTGATCTCGTTCTGCTTTCAACTTAGTTCTTCATAAATATCTTTTTGTGATGCTTCTTTTTGTGTTGTCTATGTACTAGATTTTTGTTAGGGTCTTTCCAGGGTAGACTCTGGCTAGTCACACTCAGCACAAGTCACTTGTAAAAAGAAGGTACTTTTTAAACACATGCGTGATTTAAATACATTTTTTCTTTATATTCTTTACAGTATCTTTTACCACCTGAAATTGTGTTAAATATATTTACTTATTTACTTGTTTATTGTCTGTCTCCCTCACTATAATATAAGCCCACAAGGGCAGGGATTTAATCTGTTTTGATCACTGCTAGCTCCAGCACCTAAAACGGTGCCTGATAATACATTTTTACTAAGTGAATAAGTGCAGGAGTAACTAGTTTTGAGTTTCGCTAGAACCTGGAGAAACTATAATATGTCTAAAGAGCATAGATCTCATCCCCTACTGGCGAAAGTGGAACTCTTGATTTTCCTATCAAAACTGTTCCTTTTCTACTCTTTCCAATTTAGAAGAGTACTACTGCATGATTCATGAGGGAACTCAGGCCCCAAACCAGGGAGTCATCTTGAGTCCTCCTTTTCCTCAAATATCCAATTCATCAGCAAGTTTTAAGGGCTCTACCTCTAAATGTATTCAGAATCCTGCCACTTCTCACCATTTCCCCCGCTCTGGAGCTAGTCTAAGCAGCCATCACCTCTCTCCTGGATCACAGCCTAACTAATGTGTAGGCTTCCATTCTTGGTGCTCACAGTCTACTCTGCACCCTGCAGTCGGAAAGATGATCTCAGACCATAAATCAAATCTCTTGCTTAAAGGGATAAATCATTCCCTTACTTAAAGCCCTCCAGCGACTTCTAATTGCAATCAGAATGAAATCCATATTCCTCACTTAACATGGTCTTACCTGGCTGTGCCCTTCCTACCTCCTCAACCTCATCTCCTACCACTTTTTCTCCTTTTTCACTATGTACTAGCCACACTGATTTTCCTTTTGTTCCTAAGACACACTAAGTTATTCCCTTTCTAGGGCTTTGCACTTCTGTCCCTTCTGCCTACAAATCTTCTTGTCTGTATATTTGTATGGCTGCCTTCTCATGTTTAGATCTCACCTTAAATGTAACTGCCACAAAAAAAAAAACTTCCTTAACCATTCCAGCAAAAGTTGTTCCTTGCACTCAAGTTTCATTTCCCCATTGTCCTATTTCATTTTTTATTGCATTTTTTTCATGATATGAAAACATACTGTTTAATTATTTATTTGCTTGTGATTTCCCCCTTTCAGCATCTTCCTTCCCAAATCCCTTTCTGCAATGTTAACCACACGAGGAAAAGAAGACTTCGTTTGCTCATCATTCAATCTTCAGTACAGTGCCTAGAACAGTGCCTGATACATAGGGATTTAGTGAATTAATACATTTAACTTTATTCCTCAGTGCCTAGCACAAAATAAACTCTGAATAAATGTCTATTGCAATGGTTTGAACAAATGTCTATTGCAAAGAACAGTTTTGTTTTTTTCTCAGACCCAGTCTTTTGTAAGCCACAAGGAGGAGAATGAATTCCAACACTTGCTTTCTAAAGGCTTTGTTTCAACAAATTAAATGACCCTTTGCTATGTACACAGCCTGACTTCCTTGTCTCAGGACAGTGTTATTCAAAATTCAAGTATGAACACTGGCATTATGGAGAGAGAATGAGGTTACTTTTCTTCCTGTCCATCTCCCTTCAAACCACACCCTTCCCTTTATTTGAATGACTTCCATATTTTCTTTCTTTTAAAATTTATTTTAATTTTAAATTGACAAATAAAAATTGTATATATTTATCACATACAACATGATGTTTTGAAATATGTATACATTGCAAAATGGCTCAATTGAGCTAATTAACATATGCTTTATCTCACATGCTTATTTTTTTGTGGTGGGAATACTTAAAATCTACTTTCTTAGCAATTTTCAAAATATAATACATTTTTATTAACTATAGTCACCATGTTGTACAATAGATGTCTTAAACTTATTCCTACTATCTAACTGAAATTTTGTATTCTTTGACCAACATCTCCCCAACCCTACCCTTCCCCAGCCCCTAGTAACCACCATTCTACTCTCTACTTCTATGAGTTCAACTTTTTTAGATTTCACATGTAAGCAAGACCATGTGGGATTTGTCTGTTTGTGTCTGACTTATTTAACTTAACATAATGTCCTCCAGTTTCATCCATGTTATCACATTCCATATTTTCTTTTCTTAATATTAATCTCTGTCAGGTCTCTCGGCAGATTCCTCTCTCAACTCCTTTTTTTTTTCTTTTTATCATTCTGTATATTTTATTCTTGGGATTATGTTTAGAAGATGCACAATATTTATTGGGTTGTATTTAATCTTTGTAAGGCAGCTCCCAAGCCTAAAGCAACAGTATTGACTCAGTGAGCACTTTGCTGACTTTGGCATGTTTTTCTTTTCTTTACTTTCTATTTTTTTTTTTTTTTGGAGGTTGGCCGGTACAGGGATTGAACCCTGAATCTTGATGTTATCAACACCACATTCTAACCAACTGAGCTAGTGGGCCAGCCCTGGCATGCTTTTCTGATGGTGAAGAATACAGTACTAGATACTGGTTGCTGTGTAACAAATTATTTCAAAACTTAGTGTCTGAAAACAACAATACTTCATTATTTCTCAAAGTTTCTATGAATCAAGAATTCAAGAGCAGCTCAGCTGGGTATTCTGGCTTGGAGTCGTTTATGAGGTTATGAGCAGTTAGCTGTCAGGGGACTGTAATCACCTGATGGCTTGACTGGGACTGGAAGATCTGTTTCCAGGGTCACTCATTGACATCATGGTAAATTGGTTCTGACTAGCTGGTTCCTCTCAAAGAAGGTGTCCCCACAAGCCTAAGCCTGATTGAGAGTCCTAACATGGCAGCCGGATTATCCCAGAGCAAGTGATCCAAGAAAGAACAAAGCAGAAGCTGCAGTGCCTTTATGAACTAGCCTTGGAAGTCACACTTTTATCACCTCTTCTGTATTCTATTAATCACCAAGGCAAGACCTGATTCAACACAGAAGAGGACTATACAAAGGCGTGACTACCAGGAGGTGAGGATCATTGGGGGCTATCTTGGAGACTGGCTACCATAGACAGGTTGTCAGCAGCAGGAAATTTTTATTGCAATAAACACAATATGCAATTAAAAGTGGCTTAAATGAAGAGACTTACTACCTCACATAACAGGAAGTCTGTAGAGAGGGCAGTTTGGGGGTTAATTCCTCCAAGACTAAGAGCTCATCATCTTTTCACTCTGACATCTTCTCCCATCATGGTCACATGTTGTCTGCAGTGGCTTCAGGAGTCATAGGCAGACAGGACCACATCTACTGAAAAAGAAAGGAGTGTCAATTCTGTGAGTCAATTTTATTATGGGAGAGAACATTTCCTGGAAGTGCTGCTGTCAATGTCTTTGATTCCATTGGCCAGGATTGGGTAATATGGTAATGCATAAAAAATACATTATATTTTGAATCCATATATTTGCAAGCATTCATGTTTTGTAAATGCATCCTTCATTTTTCAGCCAAAAAAGAAAAAGAAAGAAAGAAAATTATGGTGCCCACAAAAACTCAACCTTAAAAAATTTTTAGAAATAGTTTTCTGGATGTTTTAGTATAACCATATTGAATTCTGTCCAGACTGAAGAACTTTCCAGGGACCTAGAATCAGTTTCTTTCTTCTCCCCAAATAAAAGGGGAAAAGAATAGCTTGACTTTTTTGTGATGCTTATCCATTGTCATTTTCATGTGACCCTGGAATGGTCCATTTTCCTAGGTGCAGTGTGTACTAATGAAGTTAAGGAAACAGTACCAGAGAGTTGAAGGATTTATTGACCATGGTTCTTTCACTGGATAAACTGACACCTGCTAATTAGCAATGAGTGGCTTGGAAAGTGAAATGAGAAAGCAGAATCACAGATGTGAGTCCTCGCATATGTGTACACAGGTTATTCAAAGCGTGCCAAGGTTACAGCAAGAATCAAGAATTAAGCCAGAAAACAAGGTGTGTATATACTTAGTAAAGATTTATAGGTTTTATTGAGTATACTATGCTCCATTGTTTTTAAAATGAGTAATTTCAGACCCTTACAATTTTCCAAAACAGAATTATTTAAAAATACCTTTATTTTTTACACTTAATTGTTAGCGGTCTGTCTTCATTGTTGAAAGAGAAATGACAGCGACTGAATGAATGTGTTCTACTTAAAACACTCATAGGCCACAATGAACCTACATTTCTGGCCTTCAGTCAGTTTCCGGATCTTTCTTTGCCCAGGGCTAAGATACTGAAATAAGGATTTATTCAAATTAACATACCTGCAATTCTGGTTCTTATTTAATATATGTGCTTGGTTCTGAGATCTTTACTGAAGTAAAACTCCCACTGTTTTGGCGGAAGTCTTTGGCACTTTGTGAGTGATTGAGACACCTGCCTCCGGTTCCAAGTAACCTGTCTTGAGACACACCTGGAACTAAGGCCACTTCTCAACCCCCTTCCCCATTCAACTACACCCACCGAGACAACAGTCCAGAACCAAGCAGTCGCTGAAACTGTTAAATGTGTTTGTTTTCTTGAGGCGAACCACGCGCCTTTTGAGGTGAGCAACACACCCCCTTTGAGTGAAATAATGTCATTGTGTAGCCATTTGTCACCCCTGGATGGAAGAGGTCAAACTCCTCAAAGTTGCTGTCTCAGGAATACATTTCGTTCGTGGTTGAGTGGAGAATGTTATGGGACAGGGAAAATAGCTTGTTTATTTTCCTGGTGGTTAAGTGGGGGCGGATATAATACAATTGGGCCGCGTCTGTGCTTTGTGTGGACGACCATGCAGTGCGTTAAATGCGAGGCAAAATGCCCATCTGAACCGTCTTCTCCCTTTGTTCTACACTCCACCCTGGAGGTGTGGGTCATGTCATGAGGATCTGAGGTGGCGGGGCTTGGGGGGGCCGCGGCGCCTCAGAGGCGAAGGCGGAGGCGCCAGGGCGCCCCTCCTCGCCTGTCACGACGCCAGCCGACGACACGCAAGGTCGAGGGCAAGGCCTCGCCGAGGCTCGGAGCTGCCAGGAGGGGCGCGAAGGAAGCGCGCGGCGCGGGCGGCGCCAGGCG
>NW_007726315.1:638905-656548 GCF_000696425.1 Galeopterus variegatus | reverse complement strand
AGGAGAGGGAGGGAAGGAAGTGGGGTGGGGGAAACAGGGGAGAAGAGGAGGAGGGGACGGGGCCCGGGCAGGTACCTGCCCTGCCACAAGGGCCTGAGGAGCGGGGTCTCACAACGCCCCCTCCCGTCTAGCCTGGGCGAGCCGAGAGGCTGCCAAGTGCGCGCCGGCCGCGCTCGCTCGCACCCTGGGAAACCTAGAGAGCCCTGAAGCGAAACGTCAGGGCTCTTCGCGGGGTGCTGTGAGGAAAGCCGCGCGGAGACCTCGAGGCCCCGAGGAGTGTTCGTGAACGCGGTGTGCGGATGCCCTGCCTGGGAGATTCGCAGTCTGGGAAACGATCACTCCCTGTTGGCGTCTGTCCGTGCTTGTGTACGTGGCTCCTGACGTGGAGGACTGTGGCGGTGGGAAGCGTGCATCGGGGAGAGGGACGAACGGGTGTAGTATCGGCCCATTATTGTGCCCGAAAGTCTCCAAGGAATCAGTAGTTGTCAGAGTAAACCCTCAGACCCACGAGAAAATCCTTGGGGCTTCGGTGAACGTGGGGTTTGTCGTGCCGCTAGTTCCTGATGGTTCCCGGTTAAGGCTTTTGGAAATGGCAGCACACCAAAGATTTCCTCCTACCCTTCCGCGGTGTTGAGTAGACATTACACAGACACCCCACCCCTATCTCGGCTCTGGTGAGGAAACATTTATTACAAAAATACTGCAACCGTTTCATCTCTCATGTGCTTTTAGGGTCTTTCTAGTAATTGTGACCTTTTCCTCTCAAGTCGTTCCATCAAAGTCTTGAAAGCAGATTAAAAACAAAGCAAAACTAGCCTGAATTAGAAATTTAAGAGCTTTGTTTACCAACTGCCTTTCCTGGGAAGTCAGCCTTGTGGTTTTGCTCTGTTCAGGTTTCCTCACGGCCTCGCCTGGGGGCCTTTTTTCTCTCTCTCCCCCTCTGGGGCAAAGGACACAATGGAGAAAGCTGCTGAACTTGCTGTGGGTGTCCCTTATTTTCCACGTTTGTTTTAACTTCTCCAAAACTATGTGTACTTTTTTGTCATAGGTTTCTGCAAATAGGATTATTGTAATTCGTAAGAACAGGTAATATATAGTGCTTAGTGTAGGTACTATTTTAAGTTCTTTATAAATATGTGTATACTTAATTATCTCATCAACTCTGTGAGGTAGGGGCTATTCTTATCCCATTATCCACCTTTAACACATGAGGAAATAGAGGCATGGAGAAGTTAGATAACTTGCCCAAGGCCATCAGCCTGTGATGTGGCGAAACGGGCATTTGAACCCTGAGTGTCAGGTAAATCCTATGCTATGGTCACTATATTATAGGAATTTCCTATTAATAAACTTAATTGTACTGAAATATTAAACTTAGATTTTGGTGGGATTTTTTAATCTTCCCTTTTATTTATTTTGCCTTCCTGATGTTTTTTTTTTTTTTTTGGAGAGATGTTTAAATTTAGTTTGGGTAGAAAACCACACACAATTTTTAAAAAAGAAACTCTTACAAAGAAATCTTTCCAAAGCAGTTACATTTTTCTTACATAAAGATTATTGAAATATTTGACCTAGGAACTTATTCTTTCTTGGTGAGTCCTCCAGGAAAATGATGATGAGGCTCTTCAATCACCAGTGTTTGGTGAGTATACGAGTACATTGATTGAAATGTACTCAAGAAGTGAACACCCTTGAAAACGGGTCATGACATAATGCCAAATGAAACAGAAATTTCCAAAAGAAACATAAATATGGATAGATTCAACAGGAAGATACTACTGGTTTTTTTCTTTCTGGAACCTTTTCTGCTGTTCTTGAAACCTTACTTGACTGGCTGAGACTGGGTTAGAAGCTTCTTCTGTGTGCTGTGTGGCACCCTTGTGGTGGTACTTAGCACACTGTATTCTCATTGCCTTTTCACCTGGCTGTACTTCCCAGGAGATTAAGTTCCCCGAAGGGCAGGCATTCTGTCCTGCTCAACAGTGTGTCCCCAGAGTTCAGCAGAGTTGTTTGTCTTAGAATTATGAGAGTTAGAGAGCTCAGCAATATTTGTTAAAAGGATGAGTTTACATGATTGGTCAGCCTCGTCTTATTAGGTGTACTGAATTGGGATTTAACAGAAACTGTGAGACCAGTGTACCCGTCAGGAACATAGTCTCTGTCTAGTCTTGGTCCATACTGATCAATTCTCCCCCACTTCCCTCTTTTCTCACATTTCCTTGTATTCTTTGTATATACAGTATCTCTCTTTACCAGTAGATATAAACTGCCCAGGGCCAGGGCTATATATTTTATTTGAGTCTGCATATATCCCATTCATGTCTCACATGTTATTTTGCACACAGTAGTTTTTGATGTTTATTAAGAGCGAAAACAGTTTCTGAAAAATTTTGTGTCCAGTTAGCTAACTTTATTTCAGCCCCCAATTAATAGTTCAGTTAGCTAACTTTATTTCAGCCCCCAATTAATAGTTGGAAGTTTAATAATTACAGACTTAATCCTGGCCTCACAATTTGGAGTCTTCAGAATGTAGAATTATAAGATTTTTTTTTCTTAATTGCTGAAGGAGACCTTATAACTGCTCTGTCTAATACATAGCCACACATGGCTACTTCAATGAAGTAAAATTAAATAAAATTAAAAATTAAGTTCTTCAACAGCATTAACTATGTTTTAAGTGCTCAATAGCCCCATGTGACTAGTGTCTACTCTATGGGACAGCACCGATATAGATATTTCCATTATCACAGGAAGTTCTATTGCACAGAGCTGATGAGTTAGAAAACAATATAGGTAAAAGAGTATAGTTTTATTAGCTTAAATATGTCACTGTCACTAAAAAATATTTCAGATTGCCTAGCAGTAGTATGCTTACATACAAAGAATATCACTAATATTTCAGATGTCATTTCATATAGGATAAAAAAATTCTTCCTTAACAGTTATGTTTAAATTAATGCACGTTTAAACATATTCAGGAGAACTGATGGTTCAGAAGAATTCCTCTTGTATTTCTTTAAAATGAACATTCACTCCAATTGATCCTTTGTGAGTCTTAATTTTTTTCTGTTTAAAAGTACCGTGATCAGCTTGAGTCACTGCACAAGTCTGACATTCATTAGATTTGGCTGTGCTTTTTAAGCTCGCATGATTGAGAATCTAAAATTCTCAGTAATGTTGGTAAAGGACAAATGCCAGATAGTTTTGGACAGACCAAATATATATTTAATGACATCACACATGCAATACAGACAGTTCTCAATTTACAAATGCTCTATTCAGAAGCAGCCCACATATAAAACATACTGGATGTACCTTCTTTAAAATCCTCCTTAGAACAGTAGTGACGAGGTAGCCATTGTATAAAGAAACAAATTAATAAATAAAAAAGTAAAAATAAAAATGTCTCGGAATTCTTAGAGAACGTGTAGCTTGAGTTGTGGAGGCAATAAAGAGACTGTGAAAACCCTTGGGGTAGTTAGTAGAGGTTATTTCCACAGTAGAGCAGATTTGTTTAAGTGGTAACCCCCTGACAAAAATAGTCTAGTTCCACCTCCCTCCACCATGCCCTGCTGCTCCATGCTGTGCATTCCCCCAACTCGGTCTTTTTAAATTCTGTGATTTCATTTGTCCTCCAGTTTCAGTTCTGTCACTCAAAAGTTTTGTGACTTTGGGCAAGTTTGCTAGCTTTTTGAGCCTTAGTTTTCTAAACTATAAAATAGGAATAACAACATGCTGAGTGCCAAGAATTGGAGAAAAATTCATTCGAAAATATAGATTAGAAAACTAATACAAACGCAAAGAATTATGAGTATAAATATTCGTAAAACTCCAAAATCCCTCAGAAGGTTAAATGACCATCAGTCATGTGCATATGAAAGAATGTGGTCTATCAAATCTTTTAAGCATGTCGATGGCTTAAAGGTTCTTGGCCAGGTGAGAGGAGGGTGCTCTGGGAGGTCAAAGAGAGGTTAAAAAAGGAGATGAAGACTGTGAAAGAAAACAGTTCTAAATGGAAGGAGTTTAGGTAAATACCACCTATCCCTTTAAGGAATAAGTGTAATTGCTCGCATTTTCTCTCTACTTCCTTCTTCTGTTTCATTGATTATTCCTAAGGCTAAAGTTTCTACTTTACATTCTAATTCATCTGACATAGCATGTTTTTTTTTTAAAACTTAGCATTACTTACTTTGATTTTCTAGTTGTCTTTTGCTGATGGAGCTTCTGTGAAGGGCAAATTCAAAATACAGCTAGCTGCTGCATACAGGCATAGAAAAGTGGTGGTTGTGGTTATGGGGGAGCCAGGGCAGCAACGCCTTTAGCCCCTGGAGAGACAGTGCCAGTCACAGCTACTTGCTGTTCTAAGGAAGAGGCAGCAGTAGTTAGATCAGACCAAATCAAACCAAACCAACCAAAGACAAACAATCCTGGAGAGACAGTGCCAGTCACAGCTACTTGCTGTTCCAAGGAAGAGGCAGCAGTAGTTAGATCAGACCAAATCAAACCAAACCAACCAAAGACAAACAAAATGAGAGAAAGAAAGAACAGGAGAGTGGAGGTAGGTGAAGAGGGAGGGATGGACACCAAAGAGAGTGATAGATAACATCAATAGTTGTAAGCAGGTATATGTATGAACTCATTTAAGCTTCATGACAACCCTATGAAGTAATTACTGTAATTTTTATTCTCACCTGAGGCACAGAGTGACTGTGCAGCTGAGCAACTGTGCCCAATGTCACACAACTCCTAACTGGTAGAACTGAGACTTGAACTCAGGCAGCTGGCTCTGGAGTTTGTCTCCTTAACCACTACACTAACAGTTCTCAAACTTTCTGGTTTCAAGACCCCCTTGCACACTTAAAAGTTATTGAGAACCACACAGAGTTTTGTTTAGGTGGGTTATACCTTTTGAGATTTATCATATTATAAATTAAGACTGAGATGTTAAAAAATAGTTAATTGATTTAAAAATAATGGTCAACTCATGATATGCTAATATGAGGACACTTCAAACAGCTCATGGAAAAATAGATTTAAAAGATAATATGAATCTTTTCATGAACTTTTTCAAGTACCCTTGTATAAATAACATTTAAAAATGAAAAAAGCTACATGGCTATGTGTCTCAAAATAAAAAAATGCTTGAGAATGGCATCAAAGAATGGCATCATTTTACAGTTTTGCAAATTTCTGCACTATACTGTACCTCTTTTGGTGTGATCATGGTTAAGAAGAGGAGAAGAAAGGACTAAAGGGTATAAGTGATGGGATCCGAAGACCTATCACAGCGAGCACCGCGTGTGGCCTGTATGAGTAAGAAATGATAACTAAAGAAGAATCTCTGAAGAGTATACAGCAGCATCTGGGTTTTTGTGCCTAGTTTAATCCTCAGTAGGTTATTTGGGTTCATATTCTCTCTCTCACTCCCTCTCTCTGAAAATCTATTTATAGATAGGTAGGTAGATAGATAAATACACACATGTATATATTTGAGGTTCAGCAACAAACTTTGAGTCATAGCATAGATTCTAAATTGTAAGGGATTTTAGTAAATCTATTTATAGATAGGTAGGTAGATAGATAAATACACACATGTATACATTTGAGGTTCAGCAACAAACTTTGAGTCATAGCATAGATTCTAAATTGTAAGGGATTTTAGAGATTATCTGACTAAAGTTCTTATTTTATGGATGGATGCATCTGAGGCTAGGCAGGAAAATGACTTATCGCTGGTTGAATTCCCGGTTAGTGGCAGGACTGGAAGTAGAACCCACGCCTCCTGCCTCCTCATTCCACTCATGTCATGTCATGAGTAAATCTAATTATTCAACTATTAGGGAAATCTATTTCCACCAAAAAACTTGTGAATTGACAACCATAAAATCTGTGGTAAAGTCATTGCTTCCTCAACACCATTGTGAAAAATTGCCCCTCTCCTTCCCAAATTGCCTCTCCCAAAAGGTTTGATCTGTTCGCTATTTTGTTAGGATTTGTTACAATGTCTTGCTTTTTGCCTTTTGTCTCACAGGTAGTGCTGAAGAGAATATGGGCTTGATATTGAAAAGAGATTAAGAATATGAGAACCAGCAATTCTGTGACACGTGGTAACACCAATTGGCTGGTCCCTGTTATCTGCAGGATCTGCTTTTCTTAAGGATGAGCATATTTTCGTCCACAGGTTTCCAAAACAAGCACATTCCTGCCAACATGATCTCTGAACAAGCTGTTCTGGAATTTGAACTTGCTACTGAAAGAGGGTTAAGTCCAGGACACACACACACATTTCAGTGGGGGGCGAGCCATAGTTGGCTATGTTAGTACCTCATTATACAACAGTTCCAGGACAAAGTGATTCCAGATGTGCTCTCAGCAAGTACCTAGTACTTATGTTTTTAACCCATTAAACTAGAACCCACTTTCTGAATTTTGGGGAAGCAAGAAATTAGTTAACTAGTCATTCCTAGTTATTTCATGAAGTTGATTGTAGGTGACTATAATTTGCAGTATGCTTCAAATTAGAGGATACTGATTATAATCATATAAAACATATTTACACATACATACATGTATTCTAACACATACGTGTCTTTGACAATGAATAAAAGTTCATGTGGAGTACTGGTTTAATGATAATTAAGTTCCTTTGTCCTGGAAATTTCACTTAGAAAAGTTAGGAGAACATGTATCTAAGAAGTAGTATTCTAGTTTCCTTCCTCTGATTGATCAAGCTGCAATGACAGCCACTGTGATTCTGAAAGTGAACTTCATGGGTAAGTCCTGATTAAGAACTTCCCTACGTTTTTATAAGACAAGATTTGGAAATTTTCTCTTTTGTAAGCTTTGTAACCTGAATTTACAAAAAAGAGTTGAAGAGGGAAGGTGATGAATGCCTTCTCTGATAATTCAGATTATTATTAAGACTATGGAATTTTTGCATTACCTGACCCTGGAAGGTGCAGAACTGAGGGTGAGCATTTCATTTTGCTTTCAAATATTTCAGATTTGTCTGTAGAAATTATGTTTTCTGCTGAATGCAACAGAAGCATTCTTAGCTAGTCTTTACTTACTTTAGTTGAGAATATTGCATCTTAGTTTACTCTTTTAATATGATATTAAAACAGATTTTTAAAAACTTAGGTATTAAATCTGGCTTCAAGGATCACAGAATTTATTTGCCAAAGGCTTTAATTTAGGACATTATTCATTGGATAGGAATATTGGAAAATATATTCTTCAGAGGTACCTGTTTTGTCATAACTAGAGTAGCACCTACAGCAAAGCAGTCTCGATATGATGGACTCTGGATCCAGACTACTTAACTTGATTCCTGTTTCTGCTTTTTACTAGCTGTGTGCTTTGGTTTCACACATGTAAAGGATGAGTAATAACTCGTGAAGATTTAGTGAGTCCGTGCTTGTAAAGAAAGCACTTAATACCATACCTGGCACACATTAAGCACTGCAAAATGTGCAAATGTTGACTTAAATAAACAAAAATCTCAAATTTTGTCTTTGCCATGTCAGAGATGCCAACATCAAGTGTCTGGTTAAGCAACATATAACTAGTTAAAGTGAAAAGAAAAGTGATTTTTGGGATTAGTTATCTTTTGTGAAAAGTCTTCTATGTGCTTACATCCAACTAGGGCTAAAGCTAGAATATAAGAAGGTGAGGAAAGTACAAAAGAATATGACCACCATTGATCAAAGACTCAGGCTGGGGACTTGCTCCATATACTTTGTTTATATTACTTCCAGCTGGAGATAAATACCCTCGGTGTTACCCATCAATAGGAGAGGACTATAGCCTGTATGCAGATTGTCAAAGCATTTGTAGTTTAACAATGTGAAGAGCTTTCTTTGAAGGAAATGAAAAAGTTGTAATTTCTAAGTCACTTAGAGAGTCACTACTGAGCTAGCTGGGCTGGGTCTGCTGGTCTATACAACAGTTTTGTGAAAATTAGTCTTGTGCTGTTGCAGCCCTTCAGACTCATGGAGCCTTTCGTTCAGAAGGCCCCTCTTCTTCCTGGCTGACACAGCCCCATCCCAGGTGCAGGGCTTGACAAGTGTATTTCAGCCCTCACTACCCTGATGTCAGCCATCATTGTCCCTCCACCCAGGACTTGGTGTGGTACACGGGCAGCACATTGAATGCAGTAGCCGTGAAGACAGGTTTTTGAATTTTACTTCCTGTGCTTCAACTCAGTAGATATGTTGGTCATTCTGTCAAACTTAGTCTACTAAATTGGATTTGGGGAAGAGATGGTTCAGTATTTTTTGTCATTGAATCCAATGTTTGATTACTAATTACTACTTGAGATAATCCACAAGCATCTTGCTGACAGTCCAAGACTGTTTTCTATCAGAGGTTTTATTCGGCCACTTAATTTAGGATTGAGGTCCTACTAAACCTTATACGAGTCTAAAAATGAGGAGAAAGGCACCAGAATATTAGATCCTTTTAGGTATAAATCATATTTGTGCAATGCCATTATTACCTTTTCTATATATGCTCTTATGATTTAAAATGATGCTTTTAATTTTATTTACAATGGTTTACAAGCTGTAACTGAAAGACTGAGTGCTCGGAAAAGGCCCTGGTTAAAAAGCAGTCTATTGACATAGAATCATGTCAGGAGTGGCATCAGGAGATTTGTGGGTTTTGGCCTCTCTTGTTTCTCATCCGATATTTCTTTTCAGTATTATCACAGTTAAATTCCTCATTGGACATGCAATAGATTAAAATCACATTGAAGTTTGGATGTTGACCAAACATAGCAAAAAGTGTTGGTTCTTTGACATTACCACTCTGGATTCTTCTATTGCAGTTTCTGTGATCCTGAACTTTGGTAGATGCAGATCAGGTAATAATTCTACCATCCCCTGTGAAGAGAATTCCACCTATAAGAGGGCAATGAGAAGTTTTATTGTTTCAAATACAGCATATTTACCCTCATTCTTAGGAAAACTTGAAATAACTTCTATTGTTCTGTTCTTTTTCCTTTTCATTTAGAAACGTTTCATTTCCATTCTCATCTCCTGCCCTGAGTCTTTTCCATTCGAAGTAAATAGGAACTCTGCTTTTTAGCTCACTCATGGCATAAGCATAGCTCTAGAAACAGTTGTTTCGATTATCAATTTTAACATGCAGTCAATACATTACAGTTTCTACAGTACTTTTCAAATGAGTTATCACATTTAATCATCACAGTCTTTTGAGATGGCTATTATGATTTTCTCCATTTTTACAAACTGGAAAACTAAAGCTCAGAGATCCATATAATGTGCTACCCAAAGCATATAGGAAGAGAACCTGAGTTTACACCCTTTATTGATTAAAAAGAGATTTGTTTCCACATTTTCCATGGGATTAACCAGTACTGAAATTTTAAAACATCCTTTGCTTTCTAAATTATGTGTAGTATAGTACATATGGTGTGGTTTAAATTGGGAAATATCTAAATTAGTAGCTACCTGTGAATTTGTCCCAACTTATTTAGAGAATTTTTTGGAATGATTTACAATTCTGAGGGTTTTCAGCTCAGACTATACAACAACAACAACAAAAATAATTAACAACCTTTGGATAAAATTAACAATAGTTAGCATATCTGCAACCTTTCAAAGTAATCAGAGTACCTTGAATTTCTGTTTTGTTTTGCTTATCATGCACCCCAGTTAATTTGATATTTTCATTTTTTATAACATTTTATCAGGGTATGTTGACACTCAGGTTAATTTTGAGTAGCTTTTAAGAATATCTTGTCCATAGCATATTGTAGGCATTTAATACATTTCAAATAAATGACTGAATTGTTCACCATAGCAAATGGCAATTTGTAAATAGGTATGCCTAAATGCAATAAATGTAATAGTCAACATTTATGTGACTAACTAGAAGGTTTTGGCATAGTCTCAAATGATATTGTAGAAGGAGCAAGGATTTTGGAATGTGACTATTTATGTGACTAACTAGAAGGTTTTGGCATAGTCTCAAATGATATTGTAGAAGGAGCAAGGATTTTGGAATGTGACTATTTATGTGACTAACTAGAAGGTTTTGGCATAGTCTCAAATGATATTGTAGAAGGAGCAAGGATTTTGGAATGTGACTATTTATGTGACTAACTAGAAGGTTTTGGCATAGTCTCAAATGATATTGTAGAAGGAGCAAGGATTTTGGAATGTGAGAAGATCTGGAATGATTCTTCATTCTACCACTTACTGCTGGCTACTATACCTTCCTTAGGCAATCCATATAACTTCTCTGATCTCTAGTCTCCTTAATGCAAATTTGGGATTATATTATCTACCTTGCAAGATTGCTTTAAGGAGCATCTGAAATCATGTGTGCAAAGTACCCTTCCCAATGCTTGATGCATGAAATATGCTCAAAGCTCATGCCCAGAATTTGATGAAGGCAGAAATAGCTATTGTGGCTCTAAGTGATTATAATTTTAAAAAGGTATTTCTGAATTCCATTATGTAGTAAGCATTTGAGAGCAATGTGAAGATGCGTATAGTATTATCTTGTCTGTGCAAGAATCCTACATTTGCTATTGAGGCAGTGACAAGCCTGAAGTTTCTGAAGATGTGCAAAGACTAATTTAAGTCTTATCACAGAAGTGTGGTTAATGTTGAGGGCTCTGAGGGGTAGGCAGCTTGGAAGTGCTAGGGGAACAGTGTAGATGAGGCAGGACATTTTCAACCTCACCATCCATCCATCCAGTGGTGGGGCTTCCCCTTGTGTCTTCAAGAACGTAGGAAACTTGCCAGATACTGACAGTGATCAGGAGGAGAAAGAATTATTAGCCAGTGATTGCTGCTGATAGGATTATACAATGCAGAGTGAAATGGTCAAGTCTCTTCCTAAGGGAAGACCCAAAGTCTGTCACTGTTCATAATCAACCAAAGTCCTAGAGCAATCATTTTGATATGGTTTGGAGATAACAGTATTTTTAGAATTTATTTGTATATACGACTTAGCAGCTAAGCTCCCAGTTAACAGATTGTATATTTTCTGATTAACTTTTATATGTAAAAATCCAGCTGTATAATCTCTAGTGTGAAATAGCCACAAAGATAGTAGTGGTTCAACAAGCTTATTATAGATTTTACATAGAAGAGCAAATGACCAAAAATAGGAAAGATAATTTTGAAATAGAACAAGGTGCAGATTTGTACTTTAATAGATGTCAAAACCTATTATGAAGTTGTAGTAACCAAGGCAGGATAGTAGTGGCAAAGGCAAATAGACATAGATGCTGATGAGACAGCATGGACAGTTAAGAAACAGGTCCACATAGATATGAAAACTTGATGTATAAGAGCGGTAATATAGAGAAAAGTTTGATTATTCAGTAATGGGTTTTGGTACAACTGGTTATACATATGGGAAAAAAGTGAAATTATATTCTTATACCATGCCACACACAAAAATCAATTACAGGTAGATTGAAGACCTAAATATGAAAAGCACAATTTTTAAGCATCTAAAAGAAAATATTTTATGACCTTGGGATAAGTAAGGATTTCTTAAACAATGTACAAAAAACATCACCTATAAAGGAAAAGATGGATAAGTAAACTTGAATGTGTTAAAATTAGAAATTTCTGCAATTAGAAGACCCTAAACAAGTGAAAAGACAAGTGATTGAGTGAGAAGGAGATTCAAACATATAAAAAAATGTCATACACAGAGAATATAAAGAATCCCTATAAATCAATAAGAAAAAGACAACCCAATAGAAAAATGGGTAAGTGATATGAACAGACAATGGACAGAAAAGAAAACCTGAATGGCCAATAACCATGTGAACATAGTGATCAGGGAAATGCAAAATTAAAACTGTCAGAAAGTATGATTTTAAATCCACCAGAGAATAAGTGTTGGTGAGGATGTAGAGCGAAGAGAAATCTTATGCACTGCTCATGGGACAATTTCACTGACACTACCACTTTGGAAAACAATTTAACAAAATCTAGTATGGTTGATAATGAGCCTACCATGTTACCTGCACCTCTACTCCTGGGTCTAATCCCTACAGAAACTCTCCCATCACCTGTCAGTTCCTGGTACTAAGTAAGAGCTCAGTAAGTAGATGTTAAAAGAAGGAAGGAAGAAAAGGAACAAAGGAAGGAGAGAAAAGAAAGAAAGAGAAGGAAGGAAGGAAGGAAGGATATTTATGTCATTGCTTCTTTTTGCTTTGTTCTGGGTGTTGTGGGACTACTTCTTCCTTTCCAGTGTGGTCCCAAACCAACCTAAAGGTCTATCAACTCCAGTGTAATTTTGGAGATCTCAGAAGTTTAGCCTTTACATCTCAGATTCTGCTGTAAGGATTTTCATAGGTGATGTATTTGGATACATTCTATAAATGTATTTCCTTACAGAATTAATAATGGTATTTCTTTAAATAGTAAGTTCTAATTGCATATTGAAAATGAATCTATTTAACGTGTAAAATGAGATGTACTAGTATATTGTGGGTAGCATAAAATATTAGTTATTACTGTATCTTTACAATTCTGTTGGCAACAAAAGATAGAACTTGGTGCCCTGGAAAGTTAAAATGTCTTTTTTAGGTATATAAGTAATCAAAAAATATTTCACTTGTTTATGAAGAAACGGGTATTCTTTTTAAATAGTAAATATTCATATGCACTAAACCAATCCTTTCATAACATATATTCTGTAGAGCATAGAAAACATGGCAGCTCTTCCCAAAGCTGAAAGAATGTGTGGTTTCCCTGACAATAGCATCTTAGTTCTTGCTTCCAAGTACCACCTGGTGATTTCAAGTCTAACAGCTGTGCAGCATCTACATTTCCATTGATGAAATAAAATGAATGCATGCATCATCTCATCTCGTTAAGAAGAAATGAGCTTGCACATTTGGGGAAGGAGGGAAAGAAATGACACTACGTGCCAACAGAGCCAATTGAGGTTTAAAAGCCCTAACTGCAGTCTTGGAAGAATGCCCGAAGTGACCCAAGATACCACGTTACGATTGTAGGATGGTGAGGCAGATTTCCCATTCAAATTCTAATATTCACAAAGGCTCAGTAGACTAAGAACATTTTCTTATCCCTTACTCAAATGTATACTTTTAAGTGGAAAATGGTACTCTGTATCCTACCAGTCATTTAAATTAAATGGTTGTGCGTGCATCACTGAGCAAGGTAGAAGAATATGAAGAAAACAGTGTCCTTAGTTTCATGCTTTCTTCTCAGTGATCCTAATTTTACCCAAAGTTTTGGGACCTTCTTTAGATCTGGTTGTATTAAAAATGCCTAATCCTTCAATAATTTCAATAGAATGAGTTTTGTGAGAACTTCTGAATTAGGTAGTTGAGTGCTGGGGGAGGTATAGCATTGCTGGGCTGCAGGGGAAAAGGGGCTAGGGAATAATTTCCTGTTCTCTCAAAAAAACAAACAAAAAAAAGACTGAACTGCTTAAGGTATATATTATTTAAAGTTTTTATTTTCCTTTTTTCCCTCTGATTATTAGGATTCTACATATATATTATTGAAAGTTTAGAAATAGTAAAAATATATAGAAACAAGAAAAAAATCACAGAAGTTGCTAACATTGTTAATATTTTGGAAAATTTTGGGTCTTGTATATGCATTTTTTGCCTTTATGCTAAGTTTTAGAAGAGCTACTCAAGTTATCCATCCATATCACTATTGATTTTCTGCAGTACTAATTATAATCTTTCCTGCTTCAAAGGAGTACTTTAATTCTGGTATGGAATTTTGTGTTTTCTTGCATTTTTTTCTTATTCAAGTGGCTTCATGTTCTATTCTCCTTTCATCTTAGTGTATTCATTCTTGAATTTCCTTCATCTTATTTCATAGATTTTGTGTTTTTATACACCTCTTTTTAGGACGCCAAACAGATGTTATTCAAAAGATTCTTTGGTACTGTGGAATCTTTTCAGAGATATCATGTTGGTTTTGTCCTGCCTCACCCGTGGGTAGGGAGAAGTCTTTCCAGCCCAATATAAATAGGGTGGGTGTACAGAATGTCCTTAGCACTGTCTACTTGCATTCTGACCACCTCTCCCTCTCTGAAGTAAACATTGAAGGCTGGTTATGTGCAGAGCCTCTGTTCAGTTCCAGGGCTTATGATTCCTTCACCCAATCACTCCATAAATGCCTGAATCCCTAGTAGTCGCCAGATACTGTTGTAGGTGTTGGGGATATAGCACTGAACAAACCCAGCTTATATAAAATAAGTAAACCTATAATTGGATAATGTAGGTTAATGTGAAGCTTCTGATAAGGGAGATAGAAGGCTAGGAGGTGGTTATTTTATATAGGATTGCCAGGGAAAGACCCACAGAGCGATAAGGTAATGTTTGAACTGATAGAATTGAGGGAATGAGTTCTGTGATTATCTAGAGGAAGGGCATTTCCAGAAAATAAATCAAAGAAAGCCTTGTAAGCCATTCTAAGGCTTTGGCTTTTATTCCAAGTGCGATGGGACACCAGTCTAGGGCTGTGAGCAGAGTGATGTCCCAGTTGCTGAGTGAATCAATGTTTCAGGAAGGAGGGAGTGATTGAGTGGGCCAGGTGCTGCTGACAGGGTGAGCAAGAGGAGGGCTGAGAACTGACTGTTGGACGTAGCAACATGGAGGTCATTGGTGACTTTGACAAGAACTACTTTGATGAAGTCATGAGGGTGAGAGCTGTTTCAAATGGATTCCAGACGAAATGGGAGGAGCTGGCCTGGAGGCAGAGTAGAGATTGTATTCTAGAGGAGTTTTACTCTAAAAAGGAAGAAACATGGGGTGGTAGCTGGAGGAGGATGTGGGACCAGCAGAGTTTGTTTTTTGTTTTATTAAGTCAGAGAAATTAGAAATTATTATAGCACATTTATATGCTGGGAGTGATCTAGTAGAGAATAGCAGCTTAATGATACCAGAACAAGTGGACAGTGGCTCCAGCAATGACTTTAAGTAGGTGAGAAGGTATGGGCTCTAGTGCATAAGTGGCAGGATTGGTCTTAGACAGTCACATGAACCATTCACCATGACTACAGCACAGAGGCTGCGTATGAGGCACCGACATGGGTGGGAGCTCAGGCATCCAATCAGTGTGGCCTCAGCTGGCCTCTTGCTGGCAGTTAGTACAATTGATGAAGGTGCATTGTGTATCCTCTGTGCCATGTGCACCAGAGCACTGCATGAAAGGCTGACCCACTGCCTCTCCCCTCCTAGGCACACACGGACACGCGCTCTTCCCAGGCCTATTCTTGTCTTCACTACTTTGGTTTGGTAAAGTAAGCATTGCGTTTATGTCCATTTTGCAGTTTGAAAAAACTTGGGCTCAGACCGGTGTAGCCATAGCATAAGGTCACACACCGGTAAATGATAAAGCAGGGAATTATTGAACCAAGACATTTTGACTGTTTCTGGGTTCTTCCACACCTATACCAGGTTGGATTGGGGAAACAGGGAAGGTTCATTCTATGAGTATTTCCAAAGACTGAGATTCGATGTTTTTCTCCTGCTCTTGTTTAGACTGGAACCCCTCCTACCATGGAATGGTTGTGTGAATGCACAGGAGTGCCTTTACCAGATGGAGGGGAGCCCTAGGTGTGTGCACTGTACAGATGGGCTTATTACCCCATTTGCTGAGCAGGGGCTCTGAGCTGGGAGCCTCCTTCTCTCATCACAGCCTTTGAGGGACTCAACTCCAGCTGCACTTTCCTGCCTGCTCATCTCTCTCCACCTGTAAGTTAATGCTCCACTTTTCCCTTTTGCTCTTTAGATTTGTGGAGAAGCAGGGTTTATTTGCTCATTCAGTTGTCCGTAAGCAGAGACTTTTTGAACTCGGAAGAAACCATCCCAGGACCTCCGGTCTAACCCTCTCCAAATCCACTCTGCCTTCTTCAGTTGCCTGTGTCAGCATCTCAGGCACCACCTAACATCTATTTCTAGAACTTTCTACCCTCAACACAGGAAAACACACACGCGCGCGCACACACACACACACACAGACACACACAAATGCTTTGCTCTTTTTTGGAAGAAGCTCTAAAAGAAAAGGTGTGCAGATTTAGCCTGAAACAACTCTCCCTGCTCTTCCAAGGGCTGTTATTGCAATCATAATGTGGGGCCACTGGAGGTAGGGCTCTGGCATGCATCTGGCAGTTACCCTGTTTACAATGCATTCTCCTCAAAATCCGCTATTTTATATTAGGTGAACTGTATATTCCAAGAGGCAGGTGTATCCTATTCCACATGCATAGTGTGTGTTAAGTCTCCGCTGACTATTGTCATGCCATGACTAATGAGTTCAAACTCCTAATTATAATGAGGTGTTATTAAAAAGGTTCAGAGGTATAGGTGGATGAAAAGAGTGTTTCAAGTACTGAAATGGGACTCATGTAACCAAGGAGTATATTAGATGCCACTTAAACATACCTAAAGAGTTAAAGTTTAGGTTAAAAAGTATTTAGAGAAAGTAAAGTTGGAGAGTGTTTGAATGTGTATACATAAAATATTTTAGAGCCACAATACTGAAGGCTCAGAAGCACACCTACTAGAAAACACCTTGGAATGGAAGGAGTTTCATTCTGTCCCCTCACGGAAAGTTTTGCAGGGGTTCACACTTCGATTTGCTGCATTTTGCATCCTCTGGTCCTGAAGGCCCCCTTCCTTTGTGGAAATGCTCATGCATGGCTGTGTAGACAATCAATCATTTCAAAGCGAGTGAGATGATGGCTTTATTAACATTTCCATATATGTTGATTGTGTGCGTGGGGGTGGGGGTGGAGGATTAGGCAAAAGCTAGAATTAGTCATATGAATTATGGGCTTGTTTGGATACTGGGCCACTCCTGCCCCAATCAGTGCCAGTAAATCCTGCAGAAAGCTTCAGCACCACAACTCTGTTTCTATCCCACTCATATAAAATTCCATGCCAAGGTACAAACCACAATCCTCCCTTTCTTGGTTTTTTCATGCAAAAACTATTTTAGAATAAATTTAAATGTCAAACCTTCAGGAACTTTGAACAGAGGAGACTTCAGCTCATTGAGCTCATAGTGTAGCTAAAAAATATTTTTTTAAAATTCTGATGAAAGTATTAAAATTTGAGGCCTATATTTTTCACCAAATTTAAATTCTGGATAGAAACAAAATTGCTATGTTGGAGGAATAGAATAAAAGAAGAATGGGAAAGAAAAGGAATAGAATTGAGAAAAGCATAAATGTCAACAGCAGCACTTTTATGCCCAGGAGAGGCCTGGAGAACCCATGTGTGAATAACACCGCAATGGTACGCATTTCAGACTACATAAATATTCTGTGTTTATAGTCTGAATGATAGTAAACACATTTTTAATCAGTCCTAGACAGCAGGAGAGCTTCCTACAGAAGTTCTAGAAGGTTTATTCTTCATAAAACAAATGTTTATTGATAATAGAAGGAAAGGAGCTATATGACAAGTCTCTAGCTTCAAAGCTTAAAATGTGGTAGAGATCTTTTTATTTTTTTTTATTTATTTATTATTTTTTTATTTTTTTATTTTTTTTTTGTCTTTTTCCGTGTCCGGCAACGGATCGCAACCCTTTATTTTTTTATTTTTTTTTTTGTCTTTTTCCGTGTCCGGCAACGGATCGCAACCCTCAGTGTCGC
>NW_007726315.1:627054-637905 GCF_000696425.1 Galeopterus variegatus | reverse complement strand
AGCGGCGCACTAGCGCAGTGCGCCACCGGGCCGGCCCAAAATGTGGTAGAGATCTTAAGGGGAGTTTGGTCATCAGAGAACTTAAGAGAACTTTCACACAGCTATATAAGAAAATTGCAAAACCATATATAGGAAAGAGGAGGCCAGAGCTGTGATTCCAAAATTATAAACTAAAAAAAGAATGTCCAGGCAATCTGGAAAGGTCTTGAGGTAGAAATAATTGAACCGAGAACAATACTATGAATTAATTAGTCCGATGCCTCCTAAATTATGGAATGTGTTTCAATGGACTTCTTTGAGAATGTGATGAAAGTTATGGGCCCAGAAAATTCCATGTATCCTTAAACTTTTACACAAAATGTCAGGAATTTGGTGTCCTGACATTGACCATGGGCTTTATATTTTAAATCTTGTACAGTTACACTTACATGGTTAATGTGTTATAGATATTATTTGCATTCCTGTCTCCTCCACTAGAATATGACCACTTCTAGGACAGAATTGCATTATGTCTTATCTTTTATTCAAACCCTTTCTATTTAGCATTGTATTTGTTGCATAGAAGGCACTAAAAATGTTGACTGCCCACTTACCTGTCTGCCTTGGTGTTCAGGTGCTAGGTTAATACAGCATCTTCCAAATGTCTGATACTTGAGTAACACCCTCACAGTTTCTTTTGCCAGAGCTCTTTACTGCTTGTATTGTAATACAAGATAATGATTTTTGGTGATAGGCAGCATTAAATAATATCAAATTTCAGAGTGAGCATGCTATTTTCATTCCATTTTCTTTCAGCTCAACACCAAGGAGAGAGTCTTGGTTTAGTTCTGGTGTATGTTTACTATCTCTCTGACATTTGGAGAGCTTCTTTTGGAACTTATAGAGGGGCATCTTCAGGCAGCAGTATCTGCCTAGAAGTGGATAACATTGCTTTGTTTCTTCTTTCATTGTGTTTAGATTTATGGCAAGAGATACTTATTTTTTATTTATGGAAGTGACAAAAATTTTCTTTTAACATATACTTAAGTAAAAAAAAAGAGTTGACCTTTTAACATATACTTAAGTAAAAAAAAAGAGCAGCACCTCAGTTATCTATTGCTGTGTATTAAACTACCTCCAAAAGATAGTGGTTTAAAAATGCAAAACAAAGACTTCTTAGGATTCTACATGTTGGCTGGACTCAGCTAGGCAATTCTTCTTGTCTACATGATGTCCACTGCAGTTATTTTTCTGGCTTGAGAGTTTGGCTGGGACTGGAAGATCCAAGATAGCTTTACTCATTGCTGTTGCTGTGGTCTGAATGCTGGTGTTCCCTCAAAGTTCATATGTTGGAATCTAATACCCAATGTGATAGTATTAAGAAGTGGGGCCTTTAGGAGGTAATTAGATCATGAGGACTCCGCCATCACAAATGGGATTAATGCCCTTATAAAAAAGGCTTGAGAGAACCTGTGTGTCCCTTCTATTATGTGAGGGCACAGCAAGAAAGGCACCATCTATGGAGCAAGAGCAAGCCCTCACCAGATACCAAATCTGGAAATCTGGGACTTCCCAGCCTCCAGAACAATGAGAAATACATTTCTGCTGTTTATAAATGACCCAGACTAAGGTATTTTGTTACAGCAGCCTGAATGGACTAAGACACTCACATTTCTGGCAGCCCAGTTGCAGTGGCTACAATGGCTGCAGCTGGCCGAGCCTCTCTTTCCGTGTTGTCTCTCATCACTCCATAGTCTGGCCTGGGCTTTCTTCATCATGGCTGGATTCCAGGAGAGTAAAAAGGAAAACTGCAAAGTCTCTTATGGCCTAGACCTGGAAGTCACAAAGCAACACTCCTGTCACATTTTACAGTCAAAGCAACTGACAGGACATGTCCAGATTCAAGGGGAGGAGTAGACTGTACATTTTTTTGGAAGGTTAATGGCACATGTGTTCAGGGATGGGAAGAATCTTTGGTAAAAGCTTTACAAGCAATCTACACAAATGGTAAGTAGATAACAGAACAGCTTTTAGCAGATATGGAAAAAATTGTGAGGGTGTTATTCAAATGACTGACGTTTGGAAGATTTTGTATTAACCTAACCCATCAAAGTACTGCACTAGACAGTCAGTTGTCATTTTTTAGTACCTTGTACATACTGAACACAGTGCTATAAAAAAAGAGTTTAAAAAAAAGATAACACATGATACAAACTTGTCCTAGAACTTCTGTTCTAGTGTAGAAGACAGGTATGTAAATAGTTATAATACAATAAATGTGGCACATGTTATAGTAAAGGGTTTAAAATATAGAGTACTGACATTTTATGTAAAAGTTTGAGTACATATGGGTTTTCTTGGACCCATAATTTTTAGCAGATCTCAAAGAAGTGTGAAGCCCTAAAAAGACCTAACAAGTACTGAAAAGATCTAAAGCACTGAAGAGACACAGTGGAGTGAAGCTTGGAGATCAAAGCTACTAATTGTAGTGGTAAGGAAAAGGTTTTATGGAAGTAATAGCATTTATTTATTTATTTTTTTTATCTTTTTTCCGTGTCCGGCAATGGATCGCAACCCTCAGTGTCGCCCCCGTACCGGACCGGGACCGGCAACGGGATCGCAACCCTCGGCGCTCCCCCCGCGCCTCGCTCAGCCAGTGAGCGGGAACCGGTCTGTATGTGGGATCCGAACCCTCGGCGGGAGCGCCTCCGCACTTCCCAAGCGGCACACTAGCGCAGTGCGCCACCGGGCCGGCCCGGAAGTAATAGCATTTATTTATTTATTTTTTTTATCTTTTTTCCGTGTCCGGCAATGGATCGCAACCCTCAGTGTCGCCCCCGTACCGGACCGGGACCGGCAACGGGATCGCAACCCTCGGCGCTCCCCCCGCGCCTCGCTCAGCCAGTGAGCGGGAACCGGTCTGTATGTGGGATCCGAACCCTCGGCGGGAGCGCCTCCGCACTTCCCAAGCGGCACACTAGCGCAGTGCGCCACCGGGCCGGCCCGGAAGTAATAGCATTTAGATGGGAAGGAGGGATGATTGAGGAGGCAGGACTGGGTGTGTTGGAAGCCAGTTAGATGTGGGAGGTGAGGTAGGTAGAGGGGAAGGAAGAGGAGAGTGGCAAAGGAGGATAGGAATGTGGGGAATTGGAGGAAAGGGAAGAGGAGAGAAGCTAGTTCAAGGATGACTGGAGTTTTTAGCTGAGGAGAATGGTAGATGGTAGAAAATATAGGAGGAAAAGTGGGTTTTCTGAGAACATCTTCCTAGAATTCAGTTTGGTTCAAGTGATAATGGAGGGGCCCATGTGATAAACCAATAAATAATTGGCAATGCAGGTCTAGAACTTGTCTACCTTGTGCCAGGCACCTTAGTAGGAATTGGATATAAAGCAGTGAACATCCTAAGAGAGCTTATGTTCTAGTGTGGTTGGCAGGGGTAGGGGTGGGAGGTGGGGGAAGGAGACAATTAGTCTGCAAAAATGTTAATACAAATTTTATATAATGTTAAATACCAAGAATAAAATAAATCTGATTAATGGAATAGGGAGGGTTGGATCAGCTACTTTATCTAGGGTAGTATGGAAATTGAAGGCAGCTTTCTGAAATATAACTCAAATCTGGGAAGGAGACTGACCCTCTTTCAGCTTAATATGGTAGGAAAACTATACTAGTGAGAGACTAACCTTTACAATATTAGGTGGTCTCCCCGCAGACCAGATCATTGTGAGGAACTCTTCCCCTACCAACTATAACCACAGACGTCTGAGTCTTCCCTGTCTAGCAGCAGAACCGTGTAGAGCAGATAATGAGCATAAGTGAAAATCCATTCTGGTGACCAGGACACCAGAGGAGTGGAAACTTCAGGGAGAGAGGAACTATGAGAGAGGGGAAGAGAATGTATGGAAGAGAGTGGCAGGGATCAGTTACTCTCTGACCACTGATGGGATAGACAGATGAGGCTCCCATAAGTCTGGGATAGACAGTACCTAGAAATGAGTTAACTAGTCTAGGGATGCCACTCTCAATACCTCACCACATTTTGGATGTTGTACAGGATGGATTACATCACTGTAGGAGATGGACTATACCACTTGAACTTGACTGAAGAACTGCTTGTACCATCTCCTGGGTTTTGGGTGTGCCTATTGGAGGTAGTGCTAGGACACAATCTTCCCTCACCACCTGCCTGCACATGTCTGGACCCTTCCACTGGGGAACATAGGGGGCGAAGAGAGTTGCCTCTGGACCAGTCTACCTCCAGGGAGACTGCCTTCTGACCATTCTACTCCATCCCTACCAAGTTAAGGGTATATTCAGTTTTTAAGGAAATTGTATATTATAATATTATTCTGATTTTTTACTTACTTATTTCTGAATATATCTCTTCCCTCCATGAAAAATGTGTACAATGTTAAGTATATCAGTCTATTTCAGTGATTCTGACCACATCTACTTGGCTGGTGCCAGGATGTCTCTCTCGATTTAAGGTGAACAAGGATAAATTAGTTCATGATATGTGTTGAAATTATAGGATCCCATAAAATAAAACCTACAATGATTAGAACTTATCATTTTAGAACTTGTAAAGATGTCAAATATTGAGTGGGCAGAAAAAGAATTTAAATGATTGGGTTTATCATCTTTTTTTTTTTTTAAATCTAAGGTAAAATATCATTTCAGAACCACAGTGTCTGAGTGTAACTAGGTTCTGTGGGCAGAAGAAGTGAGCAGCATGCCACTCTACTTGCCACAGCACTTAACCTCTGTCTGAGAGAAGAGGTTTGGTTTCAGGAATTATATTAGACCACTATTTTTCTGCTGTTTACTGTTTTCACCCCGATTCAATCTATAAACTGGAGTGTTATTTAAAATATAAATGTTATCAGAGAAGAATTAACTCATCAAACACAAGCACTATTTAGGACTCTAAGATGCTAAAAAGTGCACATTAAAGAAAAGTTGGAGAAAACTCAAGGTTGGTTATATGGTGCCACTGTTTTCCTTTATCCCATTGTTTGTGACCTTGACTATTTCAATCATGATGTAAATCCACAGAATCAAGTCACTAACATGTTTGTAATTCTTAGTCACATTTGGTAGTTATTGACACTATAGAGGTGGCAATGTCACTGTCCACATACAGTACCTTCTGTCAAGAGAAGATGAAACTTTCCAGTAAAGTCTCAGAGCACTGGCTGTAGGCTTTAAGTTCGTCCCCTAGCACAGGCTCTTACAGTAGCGATCTGAACTATTCACCCCAAACTTAGTATAAGGGAGAAAAAGATAACAATGCTGGGATCTCTTGTGTTGGTGACAGAGAGTACTACTGCTACTACTAATAGTAATAATAACGCAAATAATGGTTAGCAATCACTGGTATTGACTATGTTCCAGGGACTATTCTAAGCACCTTCCATACATTAACCAATTTAATTCTCACAATGGTAATCTATTTCATTACTGCCCTCCTTTGACAGATGAGGAAACTGAGGCCCAGAGGGGTCACATATGTAAATGGAGAAAGTGGGATAGAAGCTGGTACTGACAGGTAAATGATACTGACAGTAAAAGTGAGGAAGATAGCATTTTTCCATAAGATGAGAAAAATCACTTGGGAAAAGCTGCTTCATCTTGGAAGCCACTGTTAATTGTGGGGAGGACCCATGTCAACCTCCCAGCCCCAGGCCTTGCAGCTGCCCAGGCTGGGCCTCACCACTGGGAGGAGGGGTCCATGGCCAGGATAGAGGCTGTTTATGGGGGGCTGTTTCTGAGAATCTTCTCATCTACAGCCACGCATCCCAGAGTTCTGAGCTGAAAGATGGCTAGGGACAGAGAGGGCCTTGAAGCAGCACATAGCCTGAATGTTGGAATACAGGGACACTTTTTTTTTTTGGTCCTGGGAAAGGAGACATTTTTATTTTGGTGGGGAGGCGGTTGATTGTGCAGGCATCTGGAGTCCCTGTTTATCTGTACCTCCTGTCCCTGACAGACAGGAATCACAAGGACAAAAGTTAGGATAAAGGGGTAGAGATACCACCAAGTTTTATGAAGAAACGTGAACAGGAAGGAGACCTACAGGCAGGATTTATTTATAGCTCTGTGGGGACTGTATGGATCTGTGTTTATGGGTAGGGAACACGTGGGGTGGGAGGGATTCATTATTTTAGTTGATGCTATTGGGAGAAGTCAGAAACTTCAAAATATCTTATTTCCTCTCAGAAATTCATGCTGGCGTCTCTTCATGAGTGCTACTCTCCTGGGTGTCCCTTGGTGCCCCACATTTTAGACATGGGATTATGACTATCACCTGGACACTTGGGGGTGAAGTCATGGTCCACTCAGGCATGTAGGAGAGAAGGCACCTCCCACTGCTGCTGTGTCTTATCCCAGCCCTCTCATTACTGTGCCCAGAAAATCATTCCCTTTGCCACCTCCTAATTATGCCTCTGGGTATTTTTATGGTAAGGGTGACATTTTTCTCTTGACAGGCACTATTATAGTATAGAATTGTCCTTGTCACTCTTTATTGCTTTTAATAACTACAAAATCTCTTACAAGATGTGTATAACTTCATAAACATATGTTTATGGCATTTTTTATCCATCCTGAAATGGTCAAGGTCACAGACAATGTGACAGAAGACGAAAGACAGTGAACACACTATTATAAATAGAAGTGTAGCTTGAAAATGACCCTTTCAGATGTGGCACTATTAGTTAGTAATAAGGAAGGAAGAGATGAAGTTCAATAATAATTTTATTTTATTTAGGAAAGTTTCCAGGTGTATGCCAGATATTGCTATTGTGTTTGATTGGCATCTTAGCATGTCAGAGATTTAAGCATTTATCAGTTATTTTATTACAATGAAAAGTGAACTAAATGATAAGAATAGAGCAAAAGTACAGCTTATTCAAAACTGTAATACATAATTGTAACTTAGGAAATCTAAGTGAAATATGTAAGAACAGTGGACCTTACATTTTGTCATTCTAAACTTTTAAATACATAAGCATGGGGGACTGCATTTTAGGTAGTACTGAATTCTGTTTCCTTGCCTCTTGATCTCTCATTCATCTTCAGAAGGTTTATTTTAACAATAAAACATCTGAAAGGTATATTGCTATTATTATTTGGGGATCAAAAATGTCCCCAAGGCATTGGTTTAGACTTGCTAGTATATAAGTTGATGATTTCTGCATGAGACCTCAGAACTCCCAGCATCTGCAGAGAGAGAAAAGCAACAAAAGCAGTGTCACTCTCACAGCAGTGAGAAGTGTGTCACTATTTTTCTTCCTTTATTCAGGTCAAGAGTTTCAGTGTAAGTATGGAGCTGAGATGGTAAATCTGACTATCTGATCTTCCAGGCCCAGAACAACTGATCGTGGTTATTGGGAGAGGAATTGCAGGAGGTAGGATCAATTGTCTAATTAGGGGTAATTATGCAACAGGTCATATATCAGTTTGGGGGAATTATATGTATTTTATCCAGAGCAACTAGAGTAGACCTACTACTACATAGGCAAATATAAATTTCCCGGTTGATTTCAACTGGTCAAGCTCTTTCTTTCCTGAGCACTGCTTTGAAAGAAATGATTTTCCATTTTCTCTTTTCATAAACCTTTCCTCTTTCACTCTCCTCTGATGCTTTCCTGGACTAATAAAATGTAAGAAGGAGAATAGGAAAAACAGGGAATCCTTGGTCTTAAAAAGAGTAAGCAATTTCCTAAAGGCAGGCAACAGAGTGTTAGCCTTAGGTTCTTTCACTCTATAAAGAAAGATGTCCTCAGACTTACTTTTGCCATTTGTGATCCTTTTAGTAATACCTTTATTTAAATAATTCTATTTCTACCAATTATCATGATTTTAATAAACAGGCTGCATTAGGTCTCCTAAACTTTACTGTAAACAGAATAACTTAATTTCATAGAGTTCTGTAGAATTTAAGTGTCGGTTAGATGAGGACCATGTGTTTCCTTTCTAGAGATATATCCAGAGAAAAGAAGGTACATGAAAAGAGAGAAGGAAAAATAATGAGCAGTGAGTAAAGTCAAGAGGAAACATTTTTTAAAAAGTGAAGCATTTATTGCAATGGATAGATTTCATTTTCGTTTTGATGGAGAGTACGTGAAGTGCTTCTTATTCCCAGTGATAAATACACCTTGGTTGGCTCTTTCTACACACACAGTGATAGTCTGCTCTGTCCCCTGCCAGCATTTCAGTGTTGATTCCATTCCCGGATAGTGGGGATGATGGGCATGCAGCATTCCACTCCTGTTCCCAGTGTGTTCCATCTGTGGCACTTTCTGTCATTTAGTTTCCAATTTGGTTAAAATTGTTTTATTTACTCTGAAGTAAGATGGGCCCATGTTGCCAGTGACAGGCTTTTCAGCTCTGTCATCAGAGAGTGTTGTCAGTGTAGTACGAGAAAATAAAAAGCCAGCTGTTAGAGGCTGGATAAAGCCAGCAGCGTGCACAGGTGGCAGTGCAAAAATCCTAACTTTATTCACTTCAGATGTGCTTTGTATTTCCAGACTCTTGCTAATGTGGCGCGAAGCTACTAGAAAGAAGGCTCTTTTTATACATACTCATGGGACAGGCAACCCTAGAATTTCATTTTAGTGGTTCGGTTTCAGCATCTTTTCTTCTTCTCATACAATCTGTTACCCTATTGGCTGAAAAATAACACAATAGGTACTAAAGATCAGTAAACTGGTCCAGAGTTTTAGTTCAGCTCACGTTCATTGCCTCTCCTTATTGTGTTTTGACATCGGGGTTATAAAAGTGATAAAAGCATAGTTCCTGACCTCACCAAGCTCATAGTTTAGCCAAGAGCGACAAAGACAAAAGAAGTGTCAGCTCAAGTTGAGACATTGTTTATGCTTCATACTATTTTTGGAGGAAATGAATCAAGTGCTAGATTTCCTGAACAGTACTAACAATTCATCTTGGCAAAAAAGAGGGTGATGGAAAGCCATAAGAGGGAGAGGGGGAAATTTGGTGGTGGATATGATGTTACAATTATAGGAGAGTGAAGGGAATTTCTTCCCTTTGACTTTTTATATAGAAAATTTCAGACTTACTGATGGAAAGCCATAAGAGGGAGAGGGGGAAATTTGGTGGTGGATATGATGTTACAGTTATAGGAGAGTGAAGGGAATTTCTTCCCTTTGACTTTTTATATAGAAAATTTCAGACTTACAGAAAAGTTAGAAAAATAGTACAACGGACATACACATATGCTTTATGTAGCTTCACCAATTATTAATGTTTTGTCACATCCTTTTTCCCTATCTGTGTGTGTAGTTGAGCCATGAAAGTGAATTGCAGACATCCTGACATTTCACCCCTTAGTTGTTCAACGGGCATGATCACACCCATAAAATAAATAATGATTCCATAATATTATATAATGTAAAATATGAATTCAGATTTCCCAGATTGTCCCAAAGATGTCTTTTATAGATTTTTTTTTCCTCCCCAATTCATGATTCTATCAAGGTGTACACATTTTATTTAGTTGTGTCTTGGTCTCTTTGGATTTATATTTTTGTTTTGCCTTGTTTCATGACATTGAATTTTTGAGGAGTTTAGGCTAGTTATATTAAAGAATGTCCCATATGTTGGATTCATCTGATTATATCTTCATGAATTGAGTCAAGTTAAACATTTTTGGCAAGAATGCCACGGGTAGATGTTGTCATAGTTCAATAGCTTTAAGTCTAGGGTTTATGGACTTCATGGATTTTAGTTTTTACCAAATTTTCAACAATTCTATGAGCCCTCAAAGGTTAAGAATTGAGGTAGAGATGAAGTAAGTTGTTATTAGCAGGAGGTAAATAGTATTCAGTCGACATTTGTATCTTAAATCTTCTTAAACCATTATATTTTATGTATACTTTTACACATGGTATTTTCACTTGTAGGTTTTTTTAAAAAAGTAATGCATATACGTGAAAACAATTCAAATACAAAAATAAAACAGACTGAAAAGTGTCCTTCTGATTCCAGTTCTCCAGGTCTCCTGTCCTTCTCGGCAAAAGTAACTTGTATTCCTAGTTTCTTGAGTATCCCTCCAGATAGTCTACGTATATGTAAGGATCTACATGGGCATGTGTACTTTATTTTACACAAATGGGAGAATTTTACAGTGCAGGTATATCATAAGTGAATTTAAATTACATTAAATCAACTGCATGTACTTGACAAAACAAAAATAGTAAAAAAAACCCAAACAAACCAAACCAAAGCAGGAGANCATGGTGCCATTTCACTCAATGACTCAGCAGACGGACACATCAGCCCAGGGAGAGGGTGGCTTTTAAAATTTTTTTTAATTTTCATTTTATTATGGTAATAACATTTAACATAAGATCTACCCTCTTAATAAATTTTTAAGTATACAATACAGTATTGTTAGCTGTAGGCACAATGTTGCACAGCAGATATCTAGAACTTATTCATCTTGTACTGCATAAGTGAAGCTTTATACCTGTTGATTAGCAACTCCCCATTTCCCCCCTCCCTCCAGCCCCTGGCAACCAACCTTCTGCTTTCTGTTGCTATGAGTTTGACTACTTTAGATACTTTGTATAAGTGGGATCATACAGTATTTGGCTTTCTGTGTCTGGCTTATTTCACTTAGCATAATGTCGCATCCATGTTGTAGCAAATGGCAGGATTTCCTTCTTTTTTAAGGCTGAATGGAAGCTAGCTTTTAAAGAATATATGTATCACAAACGTGGTGCCTGTGGAAGCCAGCTTCATCTGATGTACAAGTGAAGGACTTGCAATGCCTTTCAATGCCAAAGAAGACACCAGCTTTGTGCAACAGTTACCTGGAGAAGGTTTGTGAGCCTTCAAACGGCATTGCCC
>NW_007726315.1:605364-626871 GCF_000696425.1 Galeopterus variegatus | reverse complement strand
TTGTAGCAAATGGCAGGATTTCCTTCTTTTTTAAGGCTGAATGGAAGCTAGCTTTTAAAGAGTATATGTATCACAAACGTGGTGCCTGTGGAAGCCAGCTTCATCTGATGTACAAGTGAAGGACTTGCAATGCCTTTCAATGCCAAAGAAAACACCAGCTTTGTGCAACAGTTACCTGGAGAAGGTTTGTGAGCCTTCAAACGGCATTGCCCTGAGGGATGTTCGAAGGACACTTGCACTGTGTGCAATGTCAGCCTTTGCACTGACTTGAGAACCTCATGTGAGGTGGGCTCCGTTGCTCTTCATTCAGCTCTGTGGTTTTTGAAAGTTAACAGAACATCTTGGTTCTTCCACATCAGCATATAGAGATCTACTTTATTCTTTTAAGTAACTACATGGTATTCCATTGCATAAATGTACTAGAATTTGTTTAAATCCAATTCTCTATCAATGGATGTTTAAGTTGTTTTCAGACTTTTGCTACTATAATTATAATGCTGCAGTGAATGATGTGTCTTTTTATAATAATACATTTTGGGGATCCTGCATGACCAAGTGACTGCAGGAGAATAATTAGGATATTTGTGCTATATTTATTTGAAAATATGGGTTTTATTTCCTTTTCTGGTTACTTTGGTATTGAAACCATTTGGGTCCTAATTCCTATGGTTTCAACTTTTCAAATTTGAGTTAAAAAAAATGATCTCAATTACCCTTTAAAAAAACCCATATTAACATGTTTTGATCCATTTAATGGCATTAAGACCCCAAAAGACAGTTTAGCAAATGTCTCTGGTAGTTACTGTTTATTCAACAAATATTTCTTGAGTGCTTTGTGTGCCAGGGATTATATTAGGGGTTTTAATAGATTTTATTTTTTCCTAGTATCATTGACATTCTGCTGAAATTTAAGACAAAAAACTATTCATTAGATAGTTGCTTATTTATTTTATTAAATTAACAAGATGTTTGTATATCAGTGGAGTGGAGATGAGGGCAAAGGTAATAAATTTGTCTTAAAAATTGTATTGTAATGTATTTCCTAGGTAGTAGATATAGCAACTGTGGTTTCTTTTTCTCCTTCCTTCCTTCCTCTTTCCGTCCTTTCTCTCTCCCTTCCTTTCTTCCTTTATTTCTTTTTCCCTTCCTTCTCTCCCTCTGAAGCTGGTGTGATCAGTCCTTCCTCATACCTCTTCCAATTTTTCCCTATATGGTTTTCCCTGGCTCTTATTGCTTATTTATACAGTAACTTTTAAAATCAACTTGTCTAGTTTGAAATAAAAACTCTACTAATAATTTTGGGGGTGGGATGTACAATATTATTAAATTAACCTTGAAATAATTGACATCTTAAGATGCTGAGTCTTTTATACAAAAACACGATATTGCTTTCCATTTGCTTCAGTCTTTTTTTTGTTTGTTTTTAATGACTGTTGTTTGTCTCTAGGGATTTTTATCTTTTTGTTATCTCTGTAAATAGAATGATTTCTTCTATTATATCTTCTGATAGTTGTTCAAATGTATGAAGACTATTGATTTTTTTCATATTATGTTTATTACCTAGGCACCATACTGTATTCTTTTATTGTTTATAATAGTTTTTCTAGCTTATTCTCTTGAGTTCTTCAGCTAAGCAATCATTTTATCTGCACACATCCCCAAACAACATTAAATAATGGTGATGCTAAATTGTATGGCTGGATTAACTTGTTTATGTGCACATTTTCTGACAAAGTCTCTCCTACTAAATGCTTGACCAAAAAGCAATATAAGCTGTTAAATGTGAACACAAACAAACCTACAGCTACCACAAAACAAAAAAACAAGCAAGCAGACAAAAACTGTTCTCATGTGCAATTGCTTGTGAGTTACACTTGTCTCCATTTAGTGAAAACAATTTTAAATAAATTGGATACTGAAATTATTTCAAGAGTTGTATCACTATCATGAATAAACTTCAATTTCAAGTTTTTCGTGTTCCTTAAAACTCATTGTACTTATTGGTTAATCTTATAATACACACATTTGAACTCATGAAATAGTCTAATAAAATATTGCTGTTACTATCTGTTTATTTTGTAGATCCACATAGGATATCATTTGAAAACTGTGTTAGCTGACAAGAAAAACTAAAAACCTCTGATTTAGTCCTCTTGCCTCCCACTTTATAGGCATAGAAATTGTCATTGTAAACCCATTGTCAATAGTTTCAGTAGGTCAGTGACCCAACAGTCCCTGTCCTTTGTGCTGGAAATATCTGCAGAGTGGGAATCTTAGACTCCTATAAGTGAAATTCTGAATAAAACCAATTGTTTGCATACCTGCAATGTATGGGTTCTTAAGATAAAGCAGGGTGTGGACCTGACCTACCCAGGCATATCATTCATGTGAATATGAAGGAAATGATTCATTGGCAATCAACCTGAAAGACCTTGCCTGGAAAACACAGCTCAGCATTGCATCATCAAGCGTTTGCAAACAAAATGTCCAAGGAAACAGTTTGGAAACCAATTCCTACTACTTTCTCTTACTAGTTTAACTATTTGTGCTAATCATAGTAACCACCACTTGTGTTTTGTTTTATAGTTTATCAAGTCTATTTGTGGTAACCTTTGGAGGTTTTACAGGTGAAGAAAGTCAGGCTCACAAAGGTTCAGTGACTTGCCAGGGTTGGGTGGGCAGAAAGTGGGAAGGTGGGGGATGACTAAATCTAGGTCAACCCAAGAAGTGGGAGGGCATGGATTGTGTAATTTGAACTCTTGGAAACTCAGTTTTCTGATCTATATAATGAGCGTGATACTCATTTTACAGTATAGTTCTAAAAATTAGATGAGGTCCTATAAAGAAAACATCTAGGTCAGTATTTTTATATATAGGAGTTTACTATATATTTCTTTCATTTACTTTTCAGCTTTTTACTCTCAGTGCCAGGTTCATAGTCCTATAGCTATAGCCTTAATCTGTACTTTAAAATTTCTACTGCCTAATTTCTTATATACCATAGTAGTAAATTAGGGTCTTACTATATTGAATCTTCAGTATAATACTTTTTCTGGGGACTGACTTACAGCAAGTTTCTTTTGGTATTTTAGTTACTAACCCCTTCCCTCACTTTTGGGCAAAAGGCCAACAGTATTTTGAGGGGATTAAGATGAACCTGCAATTTATTGAATCATACTGCTAAATAGAGTTAGAGTGAAGTTATAATACATTTGCAAGGTGACATATCTAAGGGGCAATAAGCAGCAGGCATAAGCAAAATCATACACATCCATTTATCTGCCAACAAATTTATATAAGAGATTACACTATTGGTCAGGAATTTCCTGCTGTATGTCATTTTTTTTTCCTATGGAACTTTTCAATAGCTTGTAATGAGCTGTTGTGCTTCCTCTTCAGGCTGGCCTGTTATCAGTTCCCCTCAGATATTCCTTCCTATTCAGTTTGGAGTGCTTTGTGACACTTATGAATGTGTGCACCTATTTTTTAATGATTAGGATGTTGATTTATGTTACAGAAGACTCATCATTTCTGCTTTCCCACACATAGGAGTATTACAAGAATTTACTCCTTTCAAACATATTAATTATTTGAACTTCTGGGAAAAGAGTGCCATAAAATCAAAAGCTACATGTGAATTTTATAAGATAATTTCTACTAAAGTAATATGTGGAGGTAACAATCGAGGAAATTTTCCAGGCAGGTGAGGAAACAAATTTGAATGTTTTTAATTACATGTATAATGCCAAGTGGAAAGAAAGAGCACCTTGGAAAGAATATTTGATGAGTAGCAGAAAATCAGGACTTGAGTCCAGGCTCTGCTACCTACTATGTGAACATGAGCAGGACACATAGGGATTCAGAGCCGCCTCCTCTTCAGCTGTAGAAATGGCCTCCGTTTTATTTTAGTAGGACACATGTAACACCCCAGAAAATCCTAGTTTACAGATGTGGTGTAAAACTTTACTTATGCAGCTCATATCAATGTGCTTGGATATGCAAATTAAATCTTTAGCTATTTTAATGTTTGTACAGATAATTGGTAAATAGCAATATCAAAGAAATAAGTGGATTTAATGTTTTCTAACTTTCAGTGGAAAAACATGGTTCTATCACTAAGCCTCCTAAACATAAACCAATTTCAATCTTCTTTTCCTTTTATCAATTCTACATCAATAATCTGTGAAGAAAGGGAAAAAATGGGTATTTTCTCAAAATGACTTTGGCATCAGTTGCATGCAAATGATGTCAATTTTATCCTGCCAGATATTTTGATTCACCTAAATTAAAATTTCTGATTTACTATATAGGTCTAAAGATTAAAAAAAAATTTTTTTGTGACTTTTCTCCATGACTCTAAAAATGGACTTAATTTCCAGAAATACAAGTGTGGGTAAATAGAGAGACTCTATTAGAATACTGCATTGTGCTAATGGATACAAGGAGAAGATAAACTAGAGATGTATACCATTGGAAAGGAGACAGCAAAATGATCACTATCTGTGGGTGATATGTTTGACTATTTGGTAAAACTAGAAAATCATTTGCAATACTCTTAGAAACAAAGAATTAAGTAAGAAGACAAATTAAAATATACAGAATTTAATAGCTTTCTTATATATCAAAAATTAACATTAGAAAATATAAGAGAGAAAAGAGTTCATTTTTTTCTAGAACATATACCGCATGAGAGCAAAGACCATGCTTGTTATGGATGCATCCCCAGGGTTCACAGCAGGGCTGGGTGTGGACAGAAGTTACATTTGTAAATAGCGTGCTCGAGAAATTCTCACAGAGAAGGTGGCATTTGAGTAAGGACCCGAAGGAGATGAGTCATGAGATTATCTGGAATATTAAAAGCTATAGTAATTAAAATGGTGTGGTCTTAACTCCAAAGAGACACAGAAAAATGGAACAAAATATTAAGTTCAGAAATTGAGCCAAGCGTATATGAAGATTTAGTGTGTGATAAAGTGGCCAAGAAGATGAACTGTTTATAAACAGTGCTCGAACAACTTGAGAGCCATTTGGGAGGAAAAAAAGAAAGTTGGGACTTTATCTTATGCAGACAAAAATTACAAATGGAAAAAAGGTTTTCATGTTAAAAACACACATTAAACTGTTAGAAGAATATTTATGTAAATATTTTTATACTTACACTCTTTGACTAGAGAAGGCCCCTTAAAGTAGGATAATAAAGCCAGTAAATGAAAAAAAGGTCCATGAGTTTGATCATATAAAAGCTTAAGGTGGCAAAAATAAAACAAAATAAACAAAAATCAAAATCACCACCTATAAAAGTGAAAAAAACTTAAAAAATAATACATGTCACAGAAACACTATATTTCTTTACTGTAGTTTTATCACGCTTTCTGAAGTTAGTGTCTACATTTAATGTGGTAATGTCTCTTCCTCCTAGCTCTTAGAAGCTGTTAGGTTGATAGTGCATATTCTAATAAACTGTGTATACAGAAAGTGGAAGTAAGATATATAAAGAGCTTTAGAAAGCAAAAATATTTCCTTTGCATACTCCAATAGCAAAGTAAAAAGAATATGAACACAATTCACATGCAAAGAAATGCAAATAATCATTAAAAGTGAAAAGATGTTTAATCTGAGTAATCAAAGAAAGGTAAGCTGAAAGAGCATTGAGAAGCAATTTTTTACCCATTGGATTGGCAAGCTTGAGGAGGATCAGTCATGAGAGGCAAATACAATTGCAGCTTTCTCATTTAGTGCTAATGGGAGTGTAAATTTGTACAAACGTTCATTAAAACCAAATACATTCATGGCTTTTAAAATTCTTTGAACTTTTTTCCTGAGAGAATATAATTGAACAAGTCGCCAAAGATGTATGTACAAGAATGTTTATGTCAGCATTGTTTGCAATAGTAAATAACTGGAAATAACCTTGATGCCAATTAAAAGGGGAATGGTTAAACAAGCTACAGTATATACAGACTATGGAATGCTATGAAGTTATTAATTATTTATGTGCAAAGATATCCACAGTGAACTTAATGAAAAGACAGACTATAACAGCCATTTTGGAAGACAGTTTCTTACAAAGCTGTTCATGCTCTTACCGTACAATCTAGCAATCATGCTACTAGGTATTTACTCAAATGAGTTGAAAATTATACTCACACAAAAACCTGTGCTTGAATGTTTTAGCAGCTTTATTCATAGTTACCAAAAATTGGAGGCAGCTAATATGTCCTTCAGTAAGTGAATGGGTAAACAAACTGTGGTCCATTCATTCAACAGAATATTATGCAGTAATAAAAAGCAGTGAGCTATGAAGCCATGAAAAGCAGAAACCCTAAATACATATTGCTAGTCTGAAAGGCTAATTGTATGACATGAACTCTATGGCATTCTGGAAAAGGCAAAACTATAGAGACAGTAGAAAGATCATTGGTTGCCAGGGGTTGGGGGGAAGTGAGGGAGGGATAAATAAGTGGAGCACAAGAGATTTTTAGGGTCATGAAACTATGTGATCGCCATTAGGTGGATACACCCCAATATGCATTCACAAAACCAATAAAAGAGTAAATCCTAATGTACGTTTTAGTTAGTAATAGTGTAGCAATATTGGTTCATCAATTGTAACAAGTATACCACACCAAAGCAAGGTGTTAACAATATTGGAAATTGGGGTGGGCGGAGTGGGGTATATATGTGAATTCTCTGTACTTACTGTTCAAAGTTTCTGTGGCCCTAATAAATAAAGTCTATCAGTTAAAAACATAAACAAAAACAGACTATGAAGAACATGTATTATGATCCCCTTTGTGTATGTGTGTATGTAGGGGGACATGTGTAGAAATAAATTTGGAAGGATTACATCAAAATATTAATGGTGGTATCTTACAGTGATGGTATCGTGACTGATTTCACTTTTTAATTCTGTCTAAATATTTAATAGTTGTTTTTATAATCAGAAGTAAAAATGTATTTTCATTGCAAAAACAAAAACATGAGACAATAGCAACAACTAAAAAAGAGAAAACTACTAGAGATAACTATTAACATTTTGGTATACATCTTCTCAGGCTACTTATGATAAAATATATAATATGTGGAATATATATAAATACGCACATTACATATAGTTTTACAGCATAACCATATTTATATATAATTTTGTTTCCTTTGTATTTAACTTACTTTATCACTGTTGTCATTTTACCATATTAGAATCCTTTGTAAGCTCTGAAATGAAAATCTGAAGTTATAAACATATGCATTGGAAGTGGAAATTCACTTCACAAAAGAATGTGATGTAAAGCTCAATTAAGATGCCAGATTTTTTTGAAGAACGATTATACTTAATGTTTTTTGAGGGGAAGAGGTGGAAGAGAGGAAATAGAAATCCTTTGAAGAGTCTCATGAAAGCTCTGGCCTCTCTACCTATTAACATGTCCATGTGCAGATATACTCCTATCTTTGCATACAGTGTTGTTGGACATAATGATGGTACTTCCATGGATTTTAGGTCAAGGCCCTGACTGTAGTGTTTGAATGTGACACAAGACTTCAGTGCACTCCAGTGTTTTAAACAAAATCACTTTCTATTCATATAATATTTTATAAAATCGTTTCCAATACATAGTTTCTTTCAAGCATCCCGACCTCCTGTAGTAAGCAAGGGATATAATGTTTATTTTAATTTTAGTAGCTGAGAAAATTAAGAGCTCAGAGAGAGATTAAATGATTTGTTCAAGGCCTTTCTGTCCAAAGGGTTTGTGCCAGAATTCAAGTCCTTCTCTTCTGACTTTATTTTTGGCAGCGGCTGGTACAGAGATTGAACCCTGGATGTTGGTGTTATCAACACTATGCTATAATCAACTGAGCAACCAGCCAGTCTCTTCTGACTTTTAATCTAATTCTCTCTCCTCCATCCTAATGGACAACTCTATACTTCAGGCTTTGGATTCTCCAGAGCTGAATAAAAAAGTTCTTAGGCTGGACCTTTGGGGCCTCAGATTCTGTAATCTAGTATATAAAGAGTAGGTATTTGATTGATGTTTGTTGATAATATTTAAACTTCATTTGCAGCAAATTCTGGTGTTGTTAAATACTGTCATTACTTTACTATCTACATACCGCTACATACAGTCAAGATTTTGGTGACTATTTGGTTATTCTGATCAAGGCAGGTACTTGTTAATTGATACATTGAGTCATTTTTCTCTCTGAATAATTGAACAGTGAATTTATGAAAATTAAAGATAGCAGCAAACATTAGATGTGCGTATTTGAAAATAGATTTTTAAAAATAGCTTTATTATTGACTTGTGTTTATTTTTCCTGCCAAATATTATTTGTGAGGAATGTTAAGGGTAATTGGAGAGGAAAAATGTCACAGAGAACAATTTTCTTGGGCTGAATCTAAGAGATTTGTGTTGTATATAAGGCACATCTTATCAGAAAGTTATCAGTGACATAATTTCTTCTTCCAGTAAAACTAAACAGGTCATCTTTTTTAATACATTTGACTTCTTTGAGTTACTTATTGATGTCAGAGAGGGCATCCCTGATGTGTGTTTATTCATGTCCTTTCAAAGTACGCAAAATTCTCCATTATTAAAGGAATTGTTCCATAGAAACCCAAGGCTTGAGGGTATTCTTTGTAAAAGACTATTTTATTGACTATTTGTGGATTGGGATTATTGGAATCTGTAAGTAGAGATTAATCTGGAGAAGGGGAAGAGGGGAACAGGACATGAATGTGGTAGAGGGGGGAATGTTGGGGAATTAGGGCACCAGAGCTGCTGGAAGGGTGTGCATGCTACGCCCGGGGCTCTGTGCTAAGTGCTCTTCATATACATCTTCTCATTAGTCTCCTTCACACGCCTGTGAGGTGGCAGACAGTATTATCCACTCTTAAAAAACAGGACACTGATTCAGAGAGGTTTAAGTAAATGACCCAAGATCACACAGACAGTAAATAGAGTCAGGATTTGAACTCAGGAACATTTGGGCTCCAAGCCTGTGCGCTTATTTACCATGATGCATACAACCATCTAAGTAATGCTGGTATTACAGTTATTTCTATCAATTCGGCTTTTGGTTAATTGCCCAGAATTTTTTTTTTAACACAAGTGGCATATGCTTCAGTTTATTTCTATTCAAAGATAAGAGTACATAGAAGATGTAGATCCTTTTATGGTTTATTGAAATTTATTTTGTAGTTTTTGTTGTGCATCAGAACTACCTTATTAGTTGAAATGGACTCATTGATTCCTGTGTAGGATCTGAAAATGCATGCTTTGTAAATTTTGAGTTTTTCCTTTGGAATGTGGTAATTTGCATTTGTCTCTCGTCCTGTGCTTTTGTCAGTAGCCAAAGACTCCAAGTATTCAACATCAATGAACTACTGCATATGATTTTCTATATTGTATGAAGAAGAAAAGTGAATCTGAGGGACAGATTCAAATGATGTGAGATTCCAGCTGGAGTCTCATGTCCCTCTGGAGAAGGTCATAGCAGTCTGAAGTTGTATAAAGATGGAACTCTGAAAAGAACTGTGTTTACTAGAGGTGGAACGAGAGAGGGGAAAGGAGAGAGGGAGGGGGCTTAACGAGAAATTAATGAGAAATTGGTTAAGGGATACAAAGAATGATTACATATTGTAATGATGAATAAGCTAACCATCCTGATTTGACCATCATACATTGTACACAACTATTGACAGCCAACTTCGTACCCCACAAGTATGTATAATCAATTACGCTTCAATAAAAAATAAATTGAAAAGAAAAAGATGAAACTGCTGCTATCAGTTTACTTGGAAATAGCTGGCAAAGAGCACAGGAAGAACACCATAGGAGGACTGAGCAATCTTTCTTCTACAAGGGAAAAAATTTCACGTGACTGGAAATTTCACAAAGGTACACCTATGTCTGATAATCATTTATTCATGAAATATCTGATGGATAGGAGATGCCAAAAATACAGTGATGAGTTAGTAATTGTTCCTGCTTTCAAGGAACTTACAGAGGGGAAGACAATATATAAATAAATTCCAATATAGGGTGTCTAGGGCTGGTAGTCACAGGGCCCTACGAGATCACCTAGGAGAGGTGCCTCACTTCACTAGAGGTGCCAGGGGAAAAACGTCTCCTCTGAGCCAGACCAGCTACATAATTTGTGGAGTTCAGTGCAAAACAAAAATGTGGATCACTTGTTCAAAAACTAGTAAGAATTTCAAGGTGGTGACAATAGAGCATTAAATCAAGCACAGGCACTTCTAATTGAATTTCCTTCCACTTAGACTGTAATGCCCACAATGGGAGAATCCCAAACCATTGTTTAACAGAATAAACCCAGTCAGGGCATTTATGCCATTTGTTTTTGTTTTTGTTTTTTTGAAGTAGAATTATTATCATACAACTAAAATATGTGAGTCTCAGATAATATATTTAAATCAATTTGGTGTGGGCATAACAACTTTTGAAGAATGATAGGATATTAGAATGGAGCATGAATGTTTATTTTTATTGCATTTTCCCCAGAGGAGGACAGTTTCTGGGAACTCCAGGGAATATTTAAATATTTTCTGTAGCAGTCCATGCCTCTGGAAGAAATAACTTATGTAAATGATAAAAAGCAGGCATTACTGTTTGTTGGAAACTAAAACAAAAACCCTACTATTGATTACAAAAAGCAGAGAACATGGTATCTGTGGAAAATTGTATTATTCACAATCACTCACCACACCCTTTAAGAGTTTTATACATGCCTGGCCATAGCCATGTGCTTTATAGTGCCTCTTTCTGGAAGGAGTTTATCTACCCTTCCCATTGACATCAGGCTCGGCTATGTGACTTACTTTGGCCAATGCAGTGAGAGGAAGCCATGTTTGCCATACCTGGGCAGAAGTTCCAGGCAAATATTTTAAGGGCCATTGCAGTGTAGGGCTCTCTTTTTTCCCCCTGCTGTGAGTACAGCATGTTTCCTAGAGGAGCTGCTCCTTCAGCCTGGATCCTGAATGAAGAAACCACACAGAGCAGAGCCACGTGAAATGTGAATGAGAAATAAACTTTTGTTCTTGAAAAGCCACTGAGATGTTGAGGTTATTAATGACCATGAATAACCTGGTGAAAGCTGGCTAACAGTGTCTTATTTATCATGGGGCAACCATAAACATAAAGTGTTTGCCTAAAGGACATTCAGTGAGCCCACTCCTCCGGGGAATGACATTGCTCTAATTATGATGATTATATAGGTTCTTGCAGAGGCAGATACACTGTGAATTCTGCTGATGGTAATTCTATCTGCTGGGAAATCAAGCTGAATCCTAAAGGCAGGAGCAGGATCTGATGTCCAACAACCCCTATTCACTTCCATACCTGGCCCAGCTCCTCAGTGCCTTTGGGACCTTGGACAAACTGCTTCCATTTCCTCATCTGTAAACTTGGAATAGGACTATTTACTTCATAAGGCTATTAGGACCGAGGCAGTTTCTGCCTGTTTCTTTTATATCAGTGCCTCTTTCCCATTTAGTGTTATTTTTCTTCTGATTCAATTAGCTTTTATGTTTTTGACTTTGTCTATCATTTTTAATTTGAAAAAAAGATATTTGCAGATTAATGTTGAGCTTCTCTTTGTTTCTCTCCAAGTATCTATTCCCTTACAACTCTCTCCAATGGCAACTACTACCTCGCATATGGTACACCTTTATTTTGATATCTAAATATAATTTATTAAAAATGTAACTTACTTTATTAGTATCACTGTATTGGATATATATACATATACATGTATAAGTTAAAGTATACATATAACCATATTTTTTACATAGGACAAATTTAGAATAAAATAATTAGTGAAACCTTACCTTTTCTTAAAAAGATAATGGTGGGGGAAAGCAGTTTCACTTATTTCTATGAATTTTTTAATTCTTTTATGTCATAGGCCAAATTTTTCTAATCATCACTATAGGTCAGGTCCTGTGCTAGGAACTGGGGTTAAAGAAGGAAACAGGATAGAATGGGCTTGTCTTCTTTGAGCTTACCTCCTAGTGGAAGGAGGCAGACAATAAACAGCTAAGCAAATAAAACACTATAACAGGCCAAAAAATAAAAATAAACATTAAGTTAGGAGGGCCCCTGGGAAGACTCTTTAATGAATGGATGAGAATGATGGTTAACTTACAACTGTTTCAAGAAAGGAAAGTAAAATTTATTGAGCACCTACTAAGTTTCAGCTAGTTTATCTGTATTATTTCACTTAGTTTTCAGAATAATCCTGTGAGTAGATCTATTTTATAAGTCAAATAATTTAAGTTCACCGCAGTCAATTACCTTTCCCAAGATTATCCACCTAGTAATTTGAAGAGTGGAATTTTAATTCTTAACTCCTACTTGAATAATCCTGTGAGTAGATCTATTTTATAAGTCAAATAATTTAAGTTCACCGCAGTCAATTAACTTTCCCAAGATTATCCACCTAGTAATTTGAAGAGTGGAATTTTAATTCTTAACTCCTACTTCTTTCTCAAGCCTAATGATTTCTTTTAAGTAGGAAAAACATATATCTTTCTGTCTACCTTCATCTCTATACATCCATATTTATTGATGATACATTATTTTATCTTAGAATAAAGTTAAATTTCAGCTTTCCCTTCCCCTTAAGGGCGATATTCTTTAATAGAGAGAGCACTGAGCTTGAATTCTGGAGAACTACTTTCAAACTGCTGTTCTGCTACTTGATAGCTGGGTGATTTCTGGCAGGTCACTTAACCTTCATGAGCCTCTGTTTACTCTTCTGTAAATGGAGAGTGCCAGCTTTAAAGTTTTATGGTCTCTGGTGATGTGCACAAAGATTTGTACAACTAGGGTCACTTCCTCAGGGCGGTGGCTCAGAATCCCTGGAGAACAAAAGACTGAATTCCTGAGTCTGTGCCTTGTGAGCAGGCAGGATCTCCCCTCCCTCTGTATATCAGCCTCAGTATTTTTTTCAGGCTGGGGAAGAATTTGCTTGTGATATATCTCTGCTCTTGAGGGTAAAGGGCTCAGAGTGACTTTAAAGGCTTCTCAATGAAAGCAGAAACATCAGGGAATTATCCTTTTCTTTTTCTTCAGCTGTCTGGGTAAGTGTAGCTGTAACAGAGTAAAGTTCAGGAGGGCAAAACCACTCTGGAAGAATCCTCCAGAGTGATTCCATTTCAAGTCATAAGATCAATTATGCGAGGTTCTATAACTACTGATACTGAATATTACAGCAGATCCATGGCACAGGTTCAGAAGGTGATTCAGGATGTTTCTTGCCTTGGACATTAAAGCTCATTACCTGAAAATTACTCAGCCTTGGCCGTTCATGAAATCTTAAGTGCCTAGCCCAAGTGGCATAACCCTATTTGAAATACCAAGATCTCACGATAACGAGCAATGTCGAAGGACAAAGAGTGCTTGTCAGGGTCATACCTCATCAATGTGATAATTTCCAACAGAGAACACATTCCTGGATAACTATATATCTGTCACCTAAGGGATATATGGACTTCTGGCTGTATGCTTAGAGTAAATTATCTCAGGAAAACTAGGCAGCAGGTAGAAAAAGGGGAATACATTTTCACTTTTCTGTGCTACCTCCTATAAACAATCACTGATGGAATGAACTTCATTTGATGACAATTTCTATTCTTGCTTGCAAATTGGGAATATTAAATCCTACCTCACAGGGGTGTGGTGCTGGTGGTATGAAATGACGGGGATAAAGTACTCATGTGGTGTTTGGCATAGAGTGGGTGTGGGGTGGATGTCGGCTTTTCTCTCATGCTCTGCTTATCGCATACCAGTCTGATAACTGCCAGGTGCTGGGCTTTGTGCCTTACAAACCATAGGGGGAGATGTACAAACTTGCCCCCAATGAGCGTATGGTCTAGGAAGGAAGATGAGATGTGTGAATAGACAACTAGTGGTGGGGTTTGAGGAAGCCCCCCAAAAGCACCCTCTTCCTGGCTATGTTGGGGGCTCAGAGAATTGAGAGATTGAGAGAGACACCCAGGAGTCAGTGGATCCTGGAGAGTGTGGCAGTGATCTGTTAGCCTCAGGGACTTGCTAGTCCCTCCATCAGGTAATGAGGGGACATGCCCATTTGCAGTCACTGTACCTGGAAGGAGCACTGGCCTTCTGTGGGTAGCAGAGTGGGTGCTGCAGGCCGATCCACAGAGGCTGGGTGGAGGGACTGAGCCACCTGCTCACAGAGAGGGGAGGGTTCCTGCCAGGGAGGCTTCTCAACATGGAAGCACGAGGCAGGGGAAAAGTAGAAGGAAAAAACCCTGATAAAGCTCATTTTCAATGTATACTGAGGGGCTAAGAATAAATGACATTAATATTAATACCTCATTACTGGTTGATTTATTTGGTTCCCAAACCCAGGCTCTGTGTCAGAATCACCTGGGGAGATTTAAAAAGTTACAAATACCTGATTCTACCTGTTAAGGATTCTAAATCAGAAGATGTGGGAAGGGGTCCAGACATCTGCATTTAAAAAACTCTCTATAGGTCATTTGGACAGGCATTCAGGGTTTTGACCCCAATGTTAATTAAGCAACAACGGGCTTGGTTAATCTTTAAAAATACCATACTTTCAAAAAGGACGAACCTTAACTGCATTACTCCTTTGTGTGAAAAACATCCCTCAGATTTATTTGTCCTTTTTGCCAAAACTGCCTAAGAGAAGCTTAAGGCAGTAGACAGATAAAAAGGTAAGTCTTTCTTCTGTGTTAGTTTTTCATAGAAATGACCCTGAAGACATATATATTTTTTGTTCTATACTTTGTATCATCAAAGCCAATATTTCAAAAGATGGTCTTCCCCAGAAACATGAATAGGATCATAATAGATTCAGCTGCAGATTTACCTGACTTTTAGTGAGTGCCTACTATATGCTAGGAACTGTGCTAGGCAATGTCCTGTGTTTTCTCAGCTGAAGACATCAGGCCATAAATGTAGTAGGATGAATGAAGACGTTGTGAACTAATGGGAATGTTAAGGGACCATGACTTAATAAAAGTTCATCTGCACATGATATCCAGTGCTGACAAAGACATGGTGATGCTGCAGCATGTACACATTAGTGGAAATGCTGAAAATTAGTACAACTTCTAACATAAATTTGGTAATGTATCTTAAGAACCAGATCTACGTAAATGTTTCTACCATTTCGCTCATTAATTCAATTTCTGGGAATTATCTTAAGAAAACGCTTTTTTATAAAGTAACATAGGTAGGAAGATAAGTTACTATATTTTAACAATGTAACAATATCTGGTAATAACATAAATATTCATCATTATGGAAATGATAGGTAAATGATTGCATAGTGACTTAATTAAATGTTAGATGCTTAAAACTGATCATTATAATGCTTATGTTGGAAACAGGTAAAATGCTTATGACACAAAGCCAAATGAAAAAATATGTGCCAGGATAAATGTAACAATATCTGGTAATAACATAAATATTCATCATTATGGAAACGATAGGTAAATGATTGCATAGTGACTTAATTAAATGTTAGATGCTTAAAACTGATCATTATAAAGCCTATGTTGGAAACAGGTAAAATGCTTATGACACAAAGCCAAATGAAAAAATATGTGCCAGGATACTATATAAAAGTTATTCACTAATGCTGGCAGGAAGTGTGAAAATGGAAGGTGGTTGGTGTGCTAGAGTAGTAGAACTCTGAGTGTGTTTTCCTCTGTGGATGTCATGGATCACATTGTTTTGGTCTCTAGCACCCCTTCCCACTCTATATGGATCCAAGAGGAAAAGAAACCTTTCACCCATGGCCAATGAACTGGGATGCTGTTTACCTGGCGTTATTGGTGGCCTTGCCCTTTTTTCCTCTGCCGGATGGAGGAAACTCGCCTGCAGTAAGAGAGAATAAAATACTAGAGAGAAAGACCAGCAGTCGGAGGGATGAACGGATGTTTAGGGGAAAGGGTAGTTAGATTAATGGACCCACCTGGAACCCACCTGAAGATAGTTTTTAAGTCCCTGAGACAAACCTCTGAATTTGTCATTCATATGAGCCCACGAAATTCCTTTCTTATACCAGTTCACTTTGTGTTAGTTACTTGCAATTGAAAGAATTGATTTCGTTTTGAAAAGTTTTGATTCTGTGTTAGAATCTGTCAAGCTTGTTATTTGTTTATTTTTAAATACATTTTCTTTACTTTCTGAGGTACTAGAACATTTTGTACTTGTGTGTGAACACTGCATTTGTGAATCATTTCCTATTATATTACTGATAGAATTTTGATCTCTATTGAACTGTTGTTTCCTCTCATGTCTTTCTCAGCTTTTCCTGCAACATCAGCCACATTAACTGTTTTCCTACATCCTGCTTCTGACAATAGCCACCCTGAGAATGCTTTGGAAAGGGTGGTCTGAACCAAAATGTGAATTCAAATCTGTACAAGACAGGAAGGTACGGGGAATTATGAAATTAATCAACAAATGTTAATTGAGCACCTACTATGTTCCAGGCACTGGGGATCAAAGTAGACAGAGTCCCTGTCCTAAACATGTTTATAACTGTGGGTGTAAGTGTGCACTCATTGGAGGTACAGGGGAGGTCTCGTTTGGGAGTTTATTTAGCACTTATTGCTTATTTACTTAATACCTCTGCACAACAGCAACAGGATAACAAGCAGCATTTATTAAATTTTTACTCTGTGCCACACCTATATACATTAATTATTATTTCTCCCATTTTACCAGAAGAGGAAGCTGAGCTACAATGAGGATATTTAATGTGCCCAAGATTGCAGAACTAATAGGTGACAGAGGTGGATTTAACCTGAGGTGGGCTGGCTCTTTAACATTGGGTAAAGCTGCTTATACAATATTGTAAGAAATCTGCTCAGAAATGCTGGATCTGGTACTTAAGTCAATTTCTTTAATTTTTTGAAAAAAAATTTATTAAATTAAATCTTGGCCAGAATGAGATAAAAGGAGATTTTTTTTCTCAACTTGTTATACCTTGAACTATAGAGAAAAATGTTCTGAAAAAATTAATTCATCCCTTCGTTCATCTATTCAACAGAATATTCAGAAGACCATCTACTACTAAGCAAATTTTGTAGAAAGCATTTTTTTTCTCAACTTGTTATACCTTGAACTATAGAGAAAAATGTTCTGAAAAAATTAATTCATCCCTTTGTTCATCTATTCAACAGAATATTCAGAAGACCATCTACTACTAAGCAAATTTTGTAGAAAGCCCTCAGTTTGGTAAGGGTAGATGGAAATGAAACAAATCCTTAAAACATAGTGTAGTCATTCCTGTAATAAGGGAATTAAAAAGAAACTATGAGAGTGTTAAGAGGTAGAGGGAGGGGAAGAAAAGGAGGAAATGTCAAGAAATGTGACAAGTAAGCTGAGCACTGAAATTTGAGTAGAAATTCTTCACTGGACATGGTGGGGGGGGTGCGGGGGCAGGTAGGGGTGGTGATAGGAAGGGACTTCGGGGAAGGATTTACTTCTAAGCACACTCAGGGGTGCCCTGAGAATTGCAAGAGGCTTTAAGTGCAGGACTAGAAAGATATATTGTGCAAACTAAGGAAAAGCATTTGGACTTATCTTTGAGGTCAGGGCTATATAAACTCTTTCAGTTGCATACATCTAACAGTAGAAATAACTTGAACATGTACTCTTCAAATATGTAGTTATTTAATCATTTATGTGGGTATGTATTTATTTATGTATATGCAGTATCAGATTAGTTTATTATATCCCTTATAAAATATGCAAAGATTAAATAGACAATATTTAAAGATATGTCTTTATTTTTTGCTTCCACAGAATTTTTATTGAATATCAGAATGAACAATGTGTTTGAAAATGCTTATATGTTTTTGAAAACATTGATTTAACACTTTGTGATAAGTTCAGTTTATTTTGATTTCTGGTTTTAATCAAAGCAAGATATTTCACTAAGAGATACGTTTCCAGTTGAAGGAGTATTTGTTGGCAGAACTAACTAAATCATAAAACTATCTTTTTTCAATCCCAAGAGTTATACTCAGATTTTTCTTGAAATTTAATTGGTAACTTTTCATCTTCCCTGATGTCATTCAGTCATTCCTGCAAACTCTTTGAGAGGTGTTACATTTTTTTTTTTTTAGCAATTGATTCAAACTCATGGATAGTCTTTAAAATAAGACTTATTTTGGAACACTTTAAAATAGGCTAGGAAATTCTGTTTCTAATTCTTTTTAACATGCAGATAGGAGAGTTTTTTGTTTTTATTTTTGTTTTTAATGAGACACATTCACATTATTTTCAGCCATCAACTCAATGATGGGGAATTATTTCCCCTATTGTATGAGTTATCTCTTGCTGTGTAACAAATTATCCCAAAAATTAGTATCTCAAAACCACAGACATTATTATCTTATGGTTGTTGTGGATCAGGATTCCAGGAGTGGCTCAGCTGTGTTTATTTTGTTAATATTATTTTTTTACATTCTAAGATGTTGTTGCAGAGCAGTTGGGAGGGAGGGGAAGAGGGGAAAGGGGAAGGAAAGTGGATGGAAGAAGGAAGAAGGAGAACGGGCTGGATTAAGGCCTGTGATACCCCCCACATTCCCTCAGGGGAGACCAGGGCCTTCCAGCAGTGGCTTGGTCATTGCGGGCTGGGTGCAGATGTCAGAGGGGTGTGGCAAAAGCCCTCACCCCCCACAACCCCAGCTCAGGAATCAGGGCCCTTCTTGCTGCTGCTCAGTGGTTGTCTCTGGGCTGATTGCACATGTGGGGGTGGGGGGGATGGAGGGTGTCCAAGACCTGAGGCCCCGCACCATCACAGCTGTGTTCATTTGGCTCAGGGTCTCTCACAAAGCTGCTGCTGAGATGTTGGCCAGGCTTCCAGTCAGCCCAAGGTTGGACTGGGGGAGGATCTGCTTCCAAATTCACTGTTGGCAGCCCCCAGGTCCCTGCTGGCTGTTGGCCAGAGAAAGTAGTTCCTTGCCAGTGGGCTTCTCCATAAGGAGAAAGGGAGAGAGGGTAAATAACATGGAGGTCATGGCTTTTTCATAGAGCAATTTCAGAAGTAACTTTTTCCTTATCCTATTTGTGAGAGAGTGACTAGGTCCAGCCCATACTTGAGGGTAGGGGATTACACTGGCATGGATACCAGGAAGAGAAGACCAGCGGGGACAATCTCAGAGGCCGCCTGCCACACCCATTTTCAAAACAGCAAATTAATTTGAAAAGCATATTTATTCTCACTCACCATTAAAATTTCATTTTTACCTTGAAGAGACATGTTAAGAATATTTACTTTTCTGAAAATATCTGCATAATTTTTGTAGCCACTAGTTACCAAAAAAAAAAAAAAAAATGGTGAAAATCATCCTTCATGAAAAAAAAAATGTGTAAATCATACTTTTAGTTGAACAACTCTTAAGTATTTTGACACAAAATAATTAGCCAACTGGTATAGGGTATAAATTTTTCATCTAACTTAAAGAATTGCAAAGAATCTACTTTATATAGGACTTAATTTTATGAAATGAACCTTCAGTGGTACCTCTAGCATGGAAAATGCAATTCATACCAATACACTGAGGAGATGAGTGGGCATGCTGCCTTCATCCTTCTTTGAGGACCTCCCTTTCTTCCTTTAGGGAAACTCAGACATGTCAGCGGAAGGGCAAGGATACCTGAATCATTCTGTACATTCAACACAAGTACATTTAAATTACTTTCTGATCACTTTTTTTAGTTTTGTTAAAGATTAAGAATATGTAAAAACAGAAATGCTAATATTTTTCGGTACCACTGTGGATCATCTAGTTCACACCCCTTTGGAGACCTCTGCTCTAGGCCGAGGGTTGTCAGGATTTATTGCTTATGGATGATTTGCTTTCAAGGAGTGAAAAAAAAAATAGACTGAAGCTCTAATCCGGTGTCCAAATAAACATTAAGAACCACTGCTATGGGTAATGGATAGATACTGAAAAATTTTAAGGAGAACATGAAGAGACTAAAAATTTAGTATGCTTTTATAGCAGAGTGGAGGGAGAGCCATAAGGGCCAGCTTCCTCAGCAAGGCAAAGGCGACAAGGGATTGGACCAAGGCCATGTGAGCAGGGTAGAAAGGGGAAACTTGTGGGTGCATAAAAATCAGCATGAGCCTTAGTGAAAGTGTGCAGGGTCGTGAAGCCACTGAGCACGTGTTTATAAAGGCAGTTTAGAAAGAAAACATGTCCTCAAAAGGAAATCAGAATTCAGATCCAAAGACATTTCAGGCCCTCTGCCTATTTTTTTTTTTAAACAAAATATTGTCCTCTCCTTTATTTTTTATTTTATTTTTCGTTATTTTTTTCCCCCCTGGAGATTCAAGCTGGGAGAGAAGGGAAAGATTCAGGGATCAGTTATCAATTTTCTTTTAAAAATCTATTAATACAGTAAGAGAAAAAGGGTGTTTGGAAAGAGGGCCTGTAGAATGATATTAGAGACCCAAATAAATTTGTCATCTGATAAACATTTTCTGGGCTGGGAAATATAATTGATTTGAATTCTACAGCTGTGCCTTCTTTAAGAAGGGTGAGGTGTTTTTATGTTTTTTCCCCTCCCTTTTAGATTTTTTATTTCTTTTTGTTATGATCAGTCTTGCTTTGATTTTGTCCAGGTTGAGCTATGTATTCCGATCAGTGACTTATCTCTGTTTAAATCACAAAGTTGCATTTCTGCATGCTTCAAGCCTTACCCAGCCCCCTCACATGCACTTTCTTATTAATCTAGTTCCCTGGGCATTGCTCTGAGTGTCCAGTTCAGCTGAAAGTATCATCTCCATGGCATCGTTGTCACAGTGGAGTCTCAAGGCGGCGGTTATCGTTTTCCTTGGGTTCCGATAAGGGGATGAGTGGGTGCAGAAGCCATGGGCGTCCCCCTTGAAGGGATGTAGGAAAGAAAAGCAACAGCTCGGTTTCAACAAGGGCCCCTTTCAGTCCTTGCATGGCCTCATGTTTCCCAAAGCTCAGACTCACTAACCAGTCCAGAAACAACAATGCGAGCACAACTGGCCTTTCCCTGCTGCTTCTGTGGAGGCTGATGTTATTCCTGTGGCCCAGCCAGGGCACCATCCCGAGGAACACGGAGCCAGTGTGCTGTGGGAGTTGAGGCTGGTGTTGAAGTTGGCCGGTTCCTCTGTAGCCACAGTCACTGCCCACTGGAAGTGAGCCGGGGCTGGAGGGTGGGGAGGGAGGTGGCCTGTGCAACGTCCTTCTTTCTGAGTGTCAAGTGTTCACAGGACACTGTGTATTGTTCCCTATGAGGTTAACTTGACTAGAAGGATTTCTTTTGGCTATCAGTGGCAATGAAGTGAGATCTCACAACAGCAGGGTGCAGTCAGATTACGTTGGACTGCAGTCTCCTCTTGGTGACTTATTAATTGTGTGACTTGAGAAATTGCTTCTCTTGGGCCGAGCCCGTGGCGCACTCGGGAGAGTGCGGCGCTGGGAGCGCAGTAGCTGTCCCGCCG
>NW_007726315.1:585930-604502 GCF_000696425.1 Galeopterus variegatus | reverse complement strand
GGGGGGGGTATTCTTAATTATCAGGAATTGTGATGAGTAGGGCACTGGAATAGTGCCTACCACATTGAATTACCTCACCAGATGAGAATTACTATTTCAGTATGCAAATTGTCACTCATGTGGCCTGCAGGGACTTTGTAGAGGAAAGAATCAAAGTTTCTCGAAAGCAATACATATATGAGTCTCATGACCTGAGTAAGAAGCATGACCAGCTTATTCAACAAGTATTTATAAAAGTATCCACTGACAACATGGTGCTGTTCTATTAGGAACTGTTGTACAAAAAGCAAAAATACAAATATTCTAGTCATTAAAATCTTGCAATCTGCCCCTATGTGACAAGACATGGTGATAAAAACATTTAGACAAATTTAATTTAAAAAAATAGGTAGTTCTGTAGTTCTCTTCTTATACTTTTTAAGTTAAGAAAAAAAAAGTCCTGCCATTACCTCTAGATGTCTCTTCCTTTCAGTGATTTATAAGAGGCCAATAATTCACTTCTGGACTTTTGAAGTTATGTGTTAGGCTTTGGGTTTGGGACAATCCCATTCCCGTTTGTGATAAATGTAAGCAGAAAGCTGATTCATTACTCAATTAATACAGGTAAACACATAACGGGGAGAGAGTGCAGCATAATTTGCATCTGCCTTCTAATCAGATTTATTTAGCTCTCTGGTTCCCTGTGATTGTGTGGGTGCCATGGTGTTCTGGAGCAATTTGCAGCATTCTTCACTTTTGCTCTCTGCTCCCCAGGGGTCACTTCTCTGTTACCTCCTGACATTTCCGCCTTGCTGTCTCTTGTCAACTCTGAGGTCACCCCCCTGCCCTTCAGAACTCTTTCCCCCTGAAGCCTTTCCAAACAGGTGCTATCTTGTTTCACTCCTGACAGTCATTCTGCTAACCTCCGTGTCTCATAGATGTTCTCGCTCCTGAACACTGATGTACTGACGTGCCTGTCTTTATATAGCCCTAACTGCCTTGGTGTTTCCATGTTCATCACTGGGCGTTTGCCAGGATTTGTGCTCTCTCCTGCAGGAGAGCTTATAAGGACAGGGATCCCGTGTAGCTTTTCATGGAATGCCCCACGTAGTGATGGATCAAATGAATATACAGACAGAGGAGAAAAGGTCTATCTGGGCAAACTCTCAATACACTTCTCTTTGTTTTTCAGTTTAGCAATTCTTCTCATCTTAGTCTGATAATCTTGCTATTAACTAAAAACTTATTAGGCAAGGGTTCTGGATTATGTCCTGCAGGAATGTGCACAAGTTTAGACTGGTGGATGACTCACTGACTCTAAGGAATTTAAAAGTGGTGATTTACTGAGAAAGTAAGCCTGAGAAATAGAGAGATGAGGGAAAAGAGAGATTGAAAGAGAGATACTGGGAGTTAAGAAGTCCTGCTGTAGACAGGACTGACTCAGTGATTTTCCAAGGCTCATTGTAATTCACCAATACTTCGTGTGGTTCAGAAGGCCAGAAGGAGAGCCCTCAGAGGGTGTCTGATGGAGAATGGAGAAAAACGGACCATAATTGCTTCTCCCACTCTCAGTCCCCGTTGGGTCAGCAGTAATGGTAATTACTGCCATTACTGAGCCCCTTACTATGTCCAGACACTATGCTTTTAAAAAAAAATAAACACTATCTCATTAAATCCTTACAAGCCACCTCTGAGGATTTTCACACTTTTACACAAGAAAAGGTCACACAGTTAGTAAAGGGTAGAGTTGGGCTATGCGTCCAGGTCTGTCCAATGTTTAAGCCTGTGCTAAGGCTTGTCCTCACCTATTTATCTGTTCATTTTGACTTTTGATCTTTTTTTTTTTTTTCCTTTGGTGGAAGGGGGGAATCTCACATTTTTTAACAGTTGAGAATTTGCCTTATGTACAGGGCTTAGCATGTTAGGTAGGTTCTCAGTACACTTTTGCTGCATGAACGAGTGAGTCCAGTCTATTTGTTCTGTGATGGATATGAACTGAGCACTGCAGTGTCTGGGGAAGGAACATGTTGAGGAGATAGGAAGGGGGCCTAGGTCTTTGTTCTTTCTCTTAATAACTGCATGACACTTAAATTCTGTGGGCCTCAGATTGTCACCTGTAAAATGTAAGGGGACTGAAGAACGGTGTATCTCTCACATGCCCCATTCCTGCGAGGTGTGGGGAAATGGCCAATAGATCCCTTTGGACATATATGTCCCAGTTAAAGAGGGGAGATTCCATGCCTGAGATTCAGGAATTCTCTCTTTTTATTTCAGAAATCTATATTTGTGATACTCTTCCATTTTTGTGTCATTTCTCCCATTTACCAAGGAGTTATATCAACACATGGGGGCATTTAATGTTCTGGTTTGACTACAGATGTTTTAATATCATGCAAATATCAGTGCTTGTAGCTGATCAAGAAACATGTCAAGAAAATCACAGATTATTCAGACATAGACTGATATGCTACATAATTCCTCCAAGTCTATGTTATAGCTGAATTCAGTGACAACTCCTAAATTGAAATAATCTTCAATTATAAAATTATTCTTATTTTATAAAGTGAATTCTCTTAGTGGAAGTCTAGATTTCAGAGAGAGAAACAAATGCAGTTGGCCTTTTGTATCTGTGGGTTCCGCATCTGTAGAATCAATCAACTGTGGAACAAAAATATTTGAAAAAAAATTGCATCTGTACTGAACATGCACATTCATTTTTTAATGTCATTATTCCTTAAAGAATACAGTATAGCAACTGCTTACATAGCACTTATCTTGTATTAGGTGTTATAAGCAATCTAGTGATGATCTGACGTATATGGGAGAATGTGCATAGGTTATATGCAAGTACCACACCATTTTATATCAGGGACTTGAGCATCCATGGATTTTGGTATGAAAGGGAGTTTCTGTGGGTACTGAGGAACGGCTGTATTATTATAAAGGGCTGACTGTAAACAAATTGAGGTTTGAACTTGACAACCTTGACCGTCTTATGATTTTTTTTTTCCTGGGGTTATAGTGATTAGAATTCACACATTCCAGAAATAAAAGCATTCTGAGGGAGTGACTTAAAACCTTTAACGAGTGACCAATGGAAATGCTGATTATTGACGCCTTCTGGTTCAAGAGGAAGAGAGACTGTACATCAAGAGTGAGATTCCCTGTTACTTAGAACACATCCAGAGGCAGACAGCAAGTTTTAGGAGGGAGAAAGTAGGCAGAGAGCCTCTGATTACTGCATAGATAAGCAAGTGGTAAAGATGAAATAAAGCCCCAGGTCCTTTGAACTTCTCTTTAAGCATGTGTTAACTCTATCACACCCTGACATTGTTCCCTGTTTCTAATGTTTCTCAGATTTGCAAGGGTCAGACAGAGGAGAGCTGATAGAACTCTATTTATTGCTTACTCTATTTGTTAATTAAGCGTGGCCCTCATTTCATCCACTGATGAGAGATGGTAGAAAAGGAGTAATGCTTTTAAGAGGTTGAGTGGGATGAAAAGCTGTGCTGGGAGAAACCGGTTCCTGGCATAATTTTCAGGAACACAGCAATAAATTTACAAAATGGGTGATAGTGGTGTGTCATGAAAAGCAGGGCTGAGGGGACTTCAGGAAAGTGTCTTTCAAGATGGTAGAGAAGGATTTTGTCTCCTTTTCTCTCAAAATTCCTCCTTTGTCTGAAGACTGTTTCCTTCCAGAGAATTCTAGTGTTAGAAGGGCTCCAGATGTCTACTTTAGAGATTTAAGTAGTCTATCCTTTCTCCCCTCTTGCTAGTTCTAATGTGTTCAGAAGTTCAGACTTGTACTCTTTCTGCTGCAGTTTAAGTTTACTCCCTCTCTTGCTACTGTTTACACTGATACCTCACCCAATACTGGTTAACCCTAGGAAAGAGCTTTGGAGGAAGGTACCTATTGGGGCACCCTCTTTTGGTCCAGTGGTCTCCATAATCCCCTTTGCAGGGGATCAGTTATCTTGGTCTCTCCCGCAACTGGCTTGGAAGCCTGTTCAGCTGCCCCTGTCGCTCAGCTCTCAAGGGTCACTTTTGTCATCAATCAAATATTGAAACAAGTGGAACCTGCCACCAGTAATATGACCCACAGAAGAAAGAAAGTGACTCAGTCCTGGCAACTCAAGTCAGGTTAGAGAGAGGTGACTGTGGGAATCCAAATACCTCCTTGTGGTTTTTGCAGCAACGAGCCCTTGGACAGCTTCATTCCTCAAGAATGTGTGATTCCAGTGTCATAAATGTGACCAGTTTGGTGTGATGGGACATACCTAATATACCTCAACAGTCTCCTCACCCAAAGCCATCTGCCCTAGGTTGGCTGCTGGAGAACCTTGTTTTCCAGCACCCACAAGAGCAGTTCCAGCAACTCAAGGAAGAGCTCAGAAGGAAGGTTTGTGCCAAGGCACAGACACACAACTCAGTGTCAGAGCAGGAGTTTAAAGTGCAGCCAGTGAGGAAAGAAGTTTACTATAAAACACTTGTGTTTCTTACCTTTTCTTACACAATTTCATTTTGCTGATCTGTTACAGTTTTTTCTCCCAAGTCTCAGAGCTACTGATGGGTCGGGTTAACCCAGCCTCAAAAAATCTTGGAGTTTGCTCGGGTAGTCAGTCCTTCCTGCTCAGCTGCCCGCTGTGACGTCTTCAATTTATGTAAAGGAAGAATAATGTAGTAGGAAAAACTGTTGTATTAGTAGAAGACATGAGTTCTATGCCAAGTTTTGTAAGTTAATAATTATCTGACTTTATCTCTTTTGGGCAAGTTGCTCCTCATCCTGGTATGTCTGGTTTTAATTTTGTAGAATAAAGGTAAGGTGCTAGTCACATGCCTATGTACAAGGATCCTATGAAAATGAATAAATTAATGCATGCTAAGCTCCAAGAACTCCTTCGAAGTAAATCCTACATAAAATCAGTAAATTGAGGTTATTGTTATAATGATGTAAGTGGATGTAAATGCTCACCCAGGCTTAACTACATAAACATAGGGAAGTGGAAGAGAGGTGTTTCTGTGCTCAAAAGAACAAGTGGCAACACCCCCCATTTTTTTCTCATTTTGAGGGCGTGTGTGCATTTACATTTTTTAATTGCCCAATTCCTTCTTGTGAAGGTTTTGCTAAAACTTGTAAGTGTAGACTATGTGGTAAAAAAGCCATATTTTCTTGTTATTGATGATATTTAAAACATTTAAGTATTTTGATCTAAATGCTAAAGAACAAAGTTAATTGTTTAACTAAAGAGCCAGAATGTAAATATTTGGCTTAGATATTCAGAGGATTTTCACAGTCACAATACTTTCTTGCAAATGTTTGAGAAAGAGTTATAATATGGCTCTTTGAAAAGTGTGGGAAATTAAGGATGAAGTAAAAACTTGGCCATAGACTTCCTTCCTCAATTTTGAATGAGACCTCAGTGAGATTCTCTTATAATGGGACGTTGACTTTATGAGCTTTTTGTGTGACTTCGTACTACTAATTTTTGGAAAAAAGGAATTGCATTTTAATAGAAACATGGTTTAAATGAAATACTGAACTACAATTTTTGGAAAATAGAAAAAATGTGCTTTTCATTTTTTTCCTTTCGGACTCATTTATTCCCAGGTTCTTGAGATCAATTTAAATTTTGTAATTTTGCTTACTAGTCATTCACTTTCTTGTTTGAACTTTTGATCATTTATTTCTTCATTTGGCTGCCCATTCATTCATTTACACATTTATGACTAAATATTTGATGACCTAATAATTTGTGCCAGTCACGGCTCTAGGTGCAATTGTGTTTTATAAAGGCATGGATTTTCATTTAGGCATTTTTTTTTTTTATGTTTGACAAACCAATTTGTTTTAAAGCACTTCCTGAACACTAGAAAGAAATCGATGTGCCATACTAGTATGGTAATAAGTATCTATAACTCAGGTTTTTTTTTTTAAATGTATTTATTTATTTTTAGCAGCTGGCCAGTGCAATATGAGGATCTAAAAGAAATCGATGTGCCATACTAGTATGGTAATAAGTATCTATAACTCAGGTTTTTTTTTTTTAATGTATTTATTTATTTTTAGCAGCTGGCCAGTGCAATATGAGGATCTAAACCCTTGACATTGGTGTTCTCAGCACCATGCTTTCCAAAGTGAGCTACCTTGCCAGCCCCAACTCAGGTTTTTGACCATGTTGGGTAAGACAGGTCAGGAGCAATAGCATCAGTGGTAGTGACTTACACCCACAGAACTCTGCCACATGCCAGGCACTATTCCAAATGCTTTTCATGCATAAACTAGTTTAATCCTCACAACAACTATTCATGTTCTTATTTTAAAGAGGAGGAAAGTGAGACACAGGGCCTCACTTTAAGTAGTATTCTAAAAGTTACAGAGCTTAATAAATTCTGGAGTCCCAAGAACAATATCAGAAATCTCAAAGTGTTTTTGTGAAGATTGAAGTAGAAAAGTCATGCAAAGTGCTTACAGCCATTACAAAAGCCCACAAAAAACAGACCATAGATGAATTATTTTTATAATTGCACCAAGTGACTTATTTAAAATTTGGTCTCTAGGGTGGATTTGAATCTGCTACCTACTAGCTGTGTGACCTTGGGAGAGTTGTTTTACTTTTCTGTGCCTCAGTTTCCTCATCTATAAACTGAGGAGGGTGATTATAAAGACTAAATAAATAATAAATGCTGAAATAATAAATATAAATATTTTATCATGTGTCTGGCACATGATAAACACTGAATAAATATTTGCTGTTACTATTATTAGTATTACTTTGCTATCACTATATCTCTGCTCTTCCCTACAAGAGAGGGGAAGATTGGTGAAATAGCAAATTAAATTAAGATAAAATCTTTGATTAAAACAAAGTCGGAACTGGAACCTCATGCAATTGAAACGGATTTTATGAAATTGATAAATTTTCTACAATATACCATGCAAATTATTGTAGTGCCCAAATTATACAATGCCAAGAAGCAATTTATCAGATAATGCTGATTGTGTGTAGATAATAACTGATGGTTTGTAATTCAGTTTGCATTTAGTGAGCATTTTGTATGTGTCAAGCACAGTGCCAGCCTCACAGGGGGTTAGGCAGGTAGCTCACAAAAGGGAACCCATGTATGGTTCTTCCAGTCAAAAGTGTACTTGTCTATGGGTAAGGTAAGTCATACCCAGAAGAAAGATTACATAGCAAAACAAAACAGGATGTGGCAAGTGATGCCATCACTGCTTTAGACCTGAAAGGCAGAGGCAATATGTGCAGTCTTCAGGAAAGTTGCGTGCAGATGATGGGATCACCTTGAGCTGCAAAGTAAGAAGTGCATTAGAGAAGGTGACTAACCCTACAGGAACTAAGTGTTGAGGCAACTTAGGGGACAGGTTTGACAGAGCAAATCAAGAAAGTTGAAATCATTTCAATTCTTTAACACCTTTGAGCTCAGGTTTTAATTTTTGAGATATATGGCCTAGAAAAAAAGAAGTATGGGCTTTGGATGCAAACACAGTTCACATCTCAGTCAGTCCTGCACTCATTAGCTGCACTTAACTGCACTTATTGACCACATCAACTTATCTAACCTTCCCGAGCCTCAATTTCATCATCTGTAAAATAAGCATAATTCTTGCGCTACCTAAGTAGGTAATTATGAGGCTCTAGTGAGAACAGGATGTGACAGTGCATTGCAGACTACAGAGAACCCCATGAATGCAGAGATTTTGCAGCTTTGTCTATTTTTAAAGGCCCTACCCCCTGCTAGGACCCCACTTGAAAAACATGTGTAGTCTACATGGTATACAGAGCAACCATTTCTCCTATAGTAACTTTTTTTCATTAAACACTTATGGGGTTCTTGGTAATTCTTTTGCAAATGACTTCCTTTTGTTGAAATCTTGAACTAGTTTTCATATAGCAACTGGTTGTTGGGGCAATGGTGAATGAGTCAGTTTATTAAAACCCTCACCTCGTCTTTGGAGAAAGGTGGTCTCTTCTGGTTCTTTGGTGTGGATTACACCTCCCTCCTGCCACCCACCCCCATCATAGAAACTCATCCTTAAATACTTTTCATTGACCGCATCGTGCTGTTCTGTAATTCTAGCTTGCAAAATAAGCTGTCCTAAATATATCGTCTGATGACTACTCCAGCTTGCTATGCTTTCAATTTCTCACTTCTCGGGTTATTTGAAGATGTTTATATTTACCTAATCCCCCCAGCAGTCCCAAAGGGAAGCAGGATGCCACAAGGCTCCAGGCACTGTCTGCATTCATCAGCCAGAAGGGACAAGGTTCACTTCCCTTTGGTTTTCACGCAAGTCACTACTTTTTTGACTCAGCCACACATATCCCCCTTTGTTGTGCTCTTATTTGAATCACCTCTGCTATTGAAAACCAAAGGCTGTTAGTTTCACTTGCCTCTATGTTCTTTTATTTTATTTTTTCTATTGTTTGGAAAGTCTAATAACTTGACCCCTCTTCCCCATCAAAGAGTAAAAACTCATATAAAACTGATCTTCAGCTTCTGTAACTGTGATTTTAATTCATACAATTAGTATTTTTCCACATGGTCAGGGGATGAAGGAGGGAGGAAAGAAGCTGTTTTTATAAAATGTGTGTTTAAAAGCAGTTATAATTTTCATCTTTTTCCTATTTTTCGAAGTGATATATCTTGGACTTCAGGGCTAAAATGTACCTCCACTCCTCTCCTAAAATCCTGAATATAAATTTTTTGCCTATAGTTCTCTTCAATTCCAGGACACTTTGCAGCTGAAATCAGAGGTTGGGTTGACCAGGTTAGGTTAGGCAATCTCATTTGCTGAAGGAGGATCTTCATGGAAAGATTTAAGTTTTAATTGTTGTGTGATGTCTGTTCCATCCTCTTCCTCTCCTTTCTCCTCCCCTCCCCTCCTTACCATCCGTCCCCCTTATGATTTGAAATGCTCTTCAAACCCTTTCTCACTAGTGGTCCCTCGGCCTCTGGGATGAAGAACTCCAGCATGGTGCCTTCTACCTTGCAGTGCCTCAGCAGTGCCCCTTTCAGCCTCAGATGGTGTGATCTGGAGCTAAAAGTCTCTTTCTAAACAATCAGGCTGCTGTGAGCACGATATTTTGGTGTGTTTACACCACCTTCCTGTTGCAGAGTTTGGGAAGCAAATCTCATAACTGCCTGAACTGAAACACTTCCCCTTACTCTGTATATCAAAGAGCAGTCATTAGGAATAAGGACAAAGCAATGTGTTTTTAGAAGCCCACACTGAATAGGGAAAGAGCCTCAGCTTCACCAGCTGGACCTGATCACACAATTTCTCTTAGCCTCAGTTTCCTCCTACATAAGATGAGGCCATACTGTCTCCCGTGCATGGTTGTTAAGACAAGGCAATGAGATAATGTAGATGAAGTGCCAGCTACTTGGGGGGTGTTCAGCTATGCTGGCCATTTCTCTCACGGAGACTCTATTTTGTTCTGTATACATGTTGTGGACTGCATTGTCTGAAGTTTGTTTTTTGAGTTGCAGTCATGTGATTCATATTTCCAGCATAGTCCCTGTGCTCTGGCTAGATGTTTATACCCACTTTCAATGGTAGAGTGAGAGCTGCTGGAGGGAAAGACATGGTGTGCTCATCACTGTGCTCGGTGGAGAGGCAGCGAGGCAGAGCCTAAGAACTCAGGCTGGAGCTAGGCTGTCTGGGTTCAAATGCTGCTCCTAAATTAGTAGCTGTGTGACCCTGGGCAAGCTATTCAGCCTTTGTGCTTCAGTTTCCTCATCCCTAGAATAGGGATAATACTGTATATTACCTCACGAAGAGGTAAGAATTAAATGAATAAATTCCACAGGTGTAGTAAATGCTTAGGACAGCACCTGGCTCAGGGCATGCTGGTACTATTCACTGCATACTCAGCCTGCTCACTGCAGGAACCCCCAGGGTTCCTGTCCATATCTATTTTGGCAGCCAGTTCTGTGGGGAAAAGACTATGTCCATCTTGCTTATTGCTTTATCTGTAACTCCTAGATTCTAAATACTTGTTTAACAAATGGTACATGGAACACCAGAAAGTGCTATTGGACATAAGCAGTTTCCAAGAGACATTATTCTTGAACTTAGTAAGGTCACCATCCTCGTTTGGGGCAGGGGCAGGGATACATGAGAACACAGCTTTAGTAGGGAGATACCATAAATTTACAACTACAGGAAAAAACAAATATGCAGGGTCATAATGCCAGATTTAGAAAATAGTCCTATTATATATATATAGTGTTAACCCAAAACCTCAGTTCAGTTTAGGGTAGAATTTGAGAACAGGAATTGAATGGGAGATTCAGCACATAAAAACCACCCAATGAGTACTGATTAAATATTGTAAAATTTTCTCAAAGCAAACTTTTAAAATAGCCATTTCTTGCCTATTAATTGATGGTCTAGTGTCTAAAGGAAACAAGCACAAGGAGGTTGTTCCATCATATTTTTAGAAGTACTTAGGTGACCTCTAGCCACTCTAGCAACTCCTTGAGGATTGTGGCAACATCCAGGATGTTTTGTATCTTTGTCAGGCATATGATATATTACTGCCTGCCTGGCCCAGTGTCTTTTAAGGAATTCTGCAGATCAAGTGTCAGGCCATGGCAGGAGACTTGTTCTAAAACAATCATCAGCTAGGATGATTGGAACAACATTAAAACTATTTCTAAGTTTGCTAAGAGCATCATTCATGGTGCCTCACCCCATAGTTATTTTCCTTTTCATCTTGGAATTGTTTTCATGGTAGCAATTCCCCCATCATATGTGCCACTTAACAGTGGACATCATGTGAGTGGTCTATCTGCAAGCCTTTCTAATTTAGCAGTAACATTTTTTTTTAAAAAAAGGAAAATCAACCATGCTGATCTTTGACTCTATAATCATAAAATCTTTAATACTACAAAGAATTTATATCTTACAGATAAAATGTGAAGTGTGTTACAAATGTCAAGTACTAAAGTATGTCAACTATCCATGTTGGGACTTTGGAGTCATTGTGAAAGCTTATACAAATTGTATGTAGTTTTATAATTTTAATGAATCACATAGAATTTTATCCTTATAAATGAAACTCCCAATTCTTGTTTTTCTTTTTCAACTGGAGGAAACTAGAGAAATAAAGACTATTTTTGCTTTGGGATTGGACTTATTTTAGGCCTATTTGTTGATTTTTGGATGTGACAAGCCCCAGTGGGGAGAGGGAAGTCCTGGAGTCGGGAGGACTAAGACTTTGATCCTACCTTTGGCAACAACAAGGCACACATGCTGGGGCAAATCTCTTAACTTTCTGATGATCACTTTCCTCATCTGAAAAGCAGGGGTGACATAACCTACCTCACACAGCTGATGGTAGTGTCCAGCACATCCTGGGCAACAGTAATTTTAAAATCTGAGTATAGGTTGTTTTTTAACTCACATATATGTAGAAAGAAAACTAGGCTTGAGCCAGAAAATCAGAGTCTTGGACCTGCTGTTTAGTTTTAAACAAATTAACTCAGAGACAGAAATTTAGACCTGGAGTGATTTGGGGGGATCATCCAGTCCAGCCACATTGACTTACAAATGACAGAACTGAGTTCCAGAAAAATGAAGGGCTTTGCCTAAGGCCATGCTAGTGATTGGGCATTGAACATATACCAAGAGTCAGGCGAGTCTGGTCCCAGGCTTTCAGCCATATTGTCCTGCCTTTTGGTAAGAAATGCATAGATTTGTTATGATGTAATCATTTTTGTTTCTGGTGTTAACCTAATTTGATACTCTGAGTGCCAAAAAAAGCTTCTTTAGGACAAAAGACGAACTATTTGACAAGAAGGGAATTATAGATCAGTGAGCCTTAGAATTCAGGTATAGCTCAGAAAACTGAGGCTCAGAGAAGTGAATATGAGCCTGGACTGGTAGATGGACACACAGTGCCAGAACTCCTGATTCTCCATCTTTCCTCTCATATCACAGCTGCCTTGTTTTGACGGGAAAATAGAAACATACCTCTTTGAGGGAAGAACACATGTATTACATGTTGTTTGAAATTTCCACAGTGGCAGGTGTGATGCTTAGCACCCATAAGTTTCTCTAAATGCCTTGTAAATTGTATGAACAATAAAACACTACTACCAAAATTTCAGTATAGGGTCTTGAGTGGGATTTACAAATTGAATGCACCTGTGTAATCAGCACCCTGATCCATACACAGAATTATCAGCATTCCAGAAGCCTCCTGTATGCCCACACCAAGGGTACCCCTATCCTCACTTCTAACAGCATAGACAAACTTTCTCCTGTTTTTGTACTTCATGTACAAATGGAATAATATAGTAGGTATTCATTGTGTCTGGCTACTTTTGAGGAAAACTTTGATGATAATTTGGATCCACAGGAAGTAGGATTTCAAATTGGGGTGCTTTCAGTGGAGGAAAAAAAGTCTTTTGAATATTGCGGTTTTACTTCCATGATGGAAAGCTGGTATCAACATAGCCAGTGATTAGTAAGAATGCGTAGATGTAATTGGGTTGAAACTTGTCCTTACTGCCAGGATTTTTGTACCTTAAATGATTCACTACATTTTACACTAAATTATAATTTTGATTAGTCCAATTGATATAAATAATAGTAAATTGAAGAAAGCAAAAAATAAAGCCCTTTCCCTTGTGTGTTTTCTCTTGAATTTATTTTTTTAAACAAAGTGTTTTGTTTTTTATGGTATGATCAAAAAAGAATGACAAATTTTCTAAGTAAATCATCTAAATAAATAGAAACTCTTTAATAAAGAGTCCAGATGATTCTGTCTTCATTATCTTTGTATTCCTACTGTCTAAATAAATGTCTGGCACATAGCAGGCACTTAATAAATGGTGACTGGGAGAATAAATGAATAAACAAATAAATGATTAAGTAAGTTAAAACAATATGACAGACAAAGACATCAAAAGCAAAAACTCAATACAGGTATACTTTGGCTGGTCCTCACTACTTTTAACATGTATTATAAGAGAAAAGGGAACTCATGTAACTATTAACCAGTAAGCAGAATTAGAAAGGAATGTATCTCTGATAAGGGAAATTCTTTCAATCTATGGTTTGTGATCTAATATGACTTGATGCTCAAAAGATCAGGCCATACAGGGTTTGAAAATCTGTATCCCCAAAGAGCAGTTGATAAGTTTGATGATGAAAGGCCTTTTCTATGTGCCTTCTGTTAAATGTTCTCCTTGGCCAGACAATGAAAGCCAGCCCAGAGCAAAGATTACACTGAAGATGTTGCCTTCCCAACTGTTTCAGAAGGCTGCCACTAAAGGTAGCCAACATTAAATTGAAGGAAATTGGGACAGGCTGAGCACAGAGACCAGTAAATGAAAGAGGAGACTTGGCCTAAGAGCTGTAACCAGAGGAGATCTTTTGCTATCGTTACTTTCACATGGAAGCCAATAGATTAGAATCCTACCTAAAGATGGGGCTAAGTGTGGTCTATTTGCAAAAACAAGGATGTGCTTGGATATTGGGAGGAAGAATATACATGGCAGAGGCAGATCATTTACTCTAGTAACCATTCTTTCTTTTTTTGTCTAACAAACTACCCTGCCCCCTCCCCAGTTTTCTTTAGTGAATGCTCAAGAAAGTGAGAACACTCCAAGGTTTGACAATGGGGTGAGGACTATGGCTGGAGAAGGCAGTAGGGGGTCCAATTATTTTTACCATCTTCAAGAGTCAGCAGCCTTTTTTGGAGCAATGGAAATCCATTGAAGAATTTTAAGTTGGGGAGAGGCATTATAAGACTTGCCTTTCAGGAAGCTCTCTCTGGTAGAATGGAGAATGCATTAGAGGAAGGTTAAAGAAGGACAGTTAGTGGTCAGTTGCAATAATTTAGGTGAGTGATGGTAGAAGCTTAGAATGCTGGAGTAGTGGCTCTGGGAAGGGAGATGAGCAGTTGGGGAGGTATTCTCAGGAGGATTTGGTGATTGCTACCCCTGAAGCCTGTTAGGGGAATTTGGGGGTAATAGGATAAATTTATGTTTCTCAGTTAATATGTATAAAATGTTTGTAGGTACCTTTAGATACTTATTACCTTGTATAAATTAAAAGCCTGATTCTGATTTATATAATTAAGAGGAAAGAAAGATGATGTCATCTTTTGCTGATTTACAATTATCAAGGAAGCAAATATTATGTTAAGATTTTCTATGAACTGGGTCCAAAGTTATCTAACAGTCATGTAATGGCTAAATGTGAAAGACTTCCAACACATAATTATGATGTACTGTTATGTATTAGTGATCAAGATGTTGGTAAATTGCTTTATGTTATGTGACCAGACATTTTAATGATTTAGACATTTTACTCAGGCTATCCCAACAAGATACCTTGCGTAGGGAGGCCTCATGCTGATGCACAGAGAATGGTCTAGCTGTATGTGCTGAGGATAATCTTGCTAGATTCCCAGTTTATTAATCTGTTTGAATGTTTAGTCAAGGGTAACACTATGATAGTATTCTTACGGTTTCTTTCAAAAGGAGTAGATTTTATGGAAAAAAAAAATATATATAAAGTGTGGTATGTCCTGTTTTAAAATTAATGATGTCTGGAGTAATTATAGGATGTCGGAAAACTACAGGGAGAGATATCAGGTCAAATGAAAAGGAGCCGTTCAGTTCTCTAGCAAAGAGTTCCCGTCAGCTCTCTTCCTACGTCACTGCTGGCGTATGTTAGTGTTGCCAGTGTCATTACAGGTAAAAGGTCAGTCACATTCCAACTTCCTTAGACTTTAGTATTTCCTGTGCAGTCTAAAAATACACTGGAGAAAGTTGGCTGAGTTCAGAAGGTAGGAGTGATCTATTTCATCCTGAGGAGCCTGAGCTTTGTTCATTCTGTGTTACGCGGTGCAGAATTAAAACAAATAAAAGCATTTAAACAACCCCCAAACCATTTGACTCAATTAAAAAGTAGTTATTGGACTTGGTGCCTATTAAGATGTTCCTGGTTCTTTTTCTTCTACTCTGATAATCTAAGAGTTAGTTTCCATCTCCCAATCATTCCTGAATCTATTGAAAAAAGTACAATTCAGAATAAGCATGATTCCCTGAAAGAATATTTTTTAACAGTTATGATTTTTTTGGAGTTTAATTCCTAAAGTTGTCATGTGTTGGTAAATTTGGCTAATAATTTTACCAATTTGATTTGTTGAATTCCTACTATATGTAGAGCTCTCTTGAGCAGTCAATGTATTTTAAGTATATTCTGTACCTAGGACAAATTTTCTTGAACCCTTTTAGTCCCTATGTTACTGATAGGGAAACTAACAGGAAAAATGAATTATCCCATAGTGACAAGCGGGCTCACCTCCCAGAGTTCCATGGATGAGGTGTTTCCCAACCTACCCCTCTTCGTTAGTCATTTTCTTTTCATGTGTAATTACATGACTCAGAATAATGTAAAATAGCTACAACATATAAAATATTATTTTAAATAAGTTTTCTTAAATAATATTATGTGTTACTGAATACCTAAAAAGATACATGTTTAGATTGGATTCTTTAAAAGAATAAACAAAGAAGCAGGAGCTACAATGAAAAAAAAAAGGCAAGCTTATTTCTAAAACTTTCCAAATTTTTACTTACAAATAATTAATAGTTTATTAAAATTATTAAGGAAGCTATTTCAGCAATAAAATCATAGAAAGAAGATAAAAGGAATAAATAAGCAAGAAAATTCAGAATTGCCTAAACAGTATACTAGAAGGCAGTCAACTTTTTTACTCCTCAGCCTTAAATTTCCTTAAATGTCAGCTTTCTAGTTCAATTTATTTTTTCCAGATTTATACTTTAATTTTTTTTTAAATTGCAGAGGAATACACATCCATTTTTGTAACACTCAAAAAATCCTCATAATATAAATTATATAGAATAGAAAACACCAGATGACCATCCCTCCACTCCTTTTTCTTCCAATTCACTGTTTATAGTTTGGTTGGTACTTGTCCGGATATTTTTCTTTGAATTTGCAAGTAATTCTATTTTTAAGATGCTACTGCATTTTGAGAAGAGAATACTGCTGACCTTCATATCCCTGGGATCAGCATCCACGATTCAATCAAAAATACTTAAAATAAAAACATGCAACAATAAAAAATAATACAAATAAAAAATACAGTATAACAACTATTCACATATCATTCACATTGTAATAGGTATTATAAGTAATCTAGAGATGATTTAAATTATATGGGAGAATGTGCTGAGGTTATATGCAAATACTACTCCATTTTATACAAGGAACTTGAGCATCCAAGGATTTTGGTATCTGGGAGGTCCTGGAACCAATCTGCCATGGATACAGAGAGATGACTGTACTACATATTACTGTCCCACTTTAGTGAGAAAGACCAGGCAGATGGAAGAAAGAGTGGAAGGTAGAAGTAAATTCATATTGGATTAATAAAATGTCTTCGGAACGCTTTTGTTTCTCACGTTAGCTTTAGAGTTTTCTCATAGTCTGCTGTGGACTGAACCGCGTCCCTCTAAAACTCATATATTGAAACCCTAACCCGCAATCGCAGTGAAACTGTATTTGGAGAGAGGGCCTCTATGGTGGTAATTAAAGTTAAATGAAGTCATAAGGGTAGGGCCCTGATATTATAGGATTAGTGTCCTTATAAGAAAAGACACCAGAGCTTTCTCTGTGTCTCTCTCTATCCCCTCCTTCCTCCCTTTCTCTCTCTCCCTGTCTCTTTGTGCCTGTACAGAGAAGAGGCCATGAGAGCATACAGTACGATGGTTGGCTGCCATCATGACAGGATGAGAGGCACGACCAGAAACTGACCATATTGGCATCCTAATCTCAGACTTCAGCCTCACAGATGTTTATTTGTGAAAAAATAAACATCTTTTGCATAAGCCATCCAGTCTGTAGTATTTTCTATGGCAGCCTGAGCTAATAGCAGTGAGTTTGGAGGGAGCCTCTGGGAGCAGGTAGGGTAGGGAAGTGATATACACTAGCTGAGTGCAGATTGGACAGAAGTAGACCAGTGTGTGAAAGGAGGAAGGAGAAGACTGTCCCCAAAGGAAGAACACCAAGATTGAGAGGCAGACATAGGAGAAATGGACAACATTAGGGAAGAGGTGTCTGAAGGTTTCTGCCAGGGACCTCCCACTTCCTGGGGACTCTTGACTATGGTGACTAAAATCCTCTTCTTGACTTGTAGCAGAACCAGTGCATCATTACAGAACCAAATGGTCCCAGTCAATTCTAATAATATCTTAATACATTAAGAAGAAAATCTCTGTGCCCAATTCCTCTGCTTGCTCAATCCTCAGAGTTCTGTTGTCCACTGGAAAAGAGCCTGGGCATCCCCCGAGCCAAAGAAGAAAAGAGTTTTCTGTGGTGTCCCCACCCCAGCAAGGATGAAGGGCCAAAGGGTGGGGGAAGGTGGGCATTGAGCTGCAGCAGGTGTATCCAGACAGCATCACTGAATTCAGAAAAATGAAACAGCCTCCTATTTTCAGTTATTCTTTTGAGATTTTCCCATAAAAATATTTTTAAAAAGATGTTTCTATAGACAGTTAAAGTGATTATTTTAATAAAGTTTAAAAGTAAATTGGCATACTTTTGATATTCACTTTTATTCAATAACCTTTTATATTTTATTCAATTGCCATTTTATGTGTAAGCTCTTTTATTTTTATTAATTTGAAAAATGTTTTTGTACTTTTTGTTTATTAAACAGCTAAATTTTATCTGTTCTAGAATTTTAATGTTTTCCAACATGTTTATTTCTAATTCTATTTCACTATTTCACTTTTATTTTTCTTTGGATTTAAAAAAAATTTCTCGCATGTGAAATTCAATGGATATTTATTTTAATTCTTGTCTTGTTTTCATTCCTAATAACAAAGAAACTGTATTTCTAAAAAAAACAAAAACAAACAAAAAAAAACTAACAAATAAAATGCATCATGTGGATAATACTTTTTATTTTATTTTATTTAAAAAATCTTTATTATGTATTATTAGCATACTCATTATTACAAATGTGATTTTTCTTTATGCCCTTTACCTGAACTGTCCCTCCCCAAATCCCCTCCCTCCCTCCACCCCATCTCTAGTATCCTTAGGTTTGTTCTCTCCTTCTGAAAGTTCAATGTATTGTTGTGATCTCTCCCTTCCTTCCTTCCTTCCTTCCTTCCTTCCTTCCTTCCTTCCTAGCACTCACTTATGAGTGAGAACTTTTGATATTTCTCTTTCCTTGTCTGTGTTTTAATTCTTCTAAGTTTAACTTCTAAGTTTCTTTCTGTCTTTTCATTTGTTCCTCAGATTAACCCCTGAAGTAGGAGTTTATAAATTTTATTTATCTATGCTTGTCAGATGAAGAAACCAAGAGCCCAATAAGTGAATTGAATGACTTATTTAAGATTTAACAGCTAATTAGCAACAAAGTAAATCTTATGTCAAATTTCAAAATTAATATACTGTAATAATAATGCAGAAAGTCTACCTTGGAAAGGCTGGCCAGAATTACAATGGACGGGCTGGCCCGGTGGCACACTGCGCTAGTGCGCCGCTTGGGAAGCGCGGTGGCGCTCCCGCCGAGGGT
>NW_007726315.1:576347-585495 GCF_000696425.1 Galeopterus variegatus | reverse complement strand
ACACTGAGGGTTGCGATCCATTGCCGGACACAGAAAAAAAAAAAAAAAAAAAAAAAAAAGAATTACAATGGAGATATTTTGGGATCTAAAGGTGCCCTTATCCAGTTGCAAGGCTTTGCCACAGTCCTTCACATGCTCAAAACTCCCACATGGCCATTTCTGCTCCCAAGAGCTCCAGGCCTATATGTCCCAGTGCTTACTGGAAGCTCCTCTTGGATGCCTCATAGGCATCATAAATGGAATGCAGAGTTACCCATGACAGTGAATGGCAACTCAGTTCTTCCAATTGCTTGGGATAAAAATCTTGGCATTATCATTGCTTCCTCTCTTTCTAACATGCCCTACGTCACACCCATCAGCAAATCCTGTTGACTCTACCTTCAAGACACATTGAGAATTTGGCCAATTCTGGTGTAGGTTGAGATCCCTGGAAACAGTCTCAGACAACTATTATGTATAGAGAGTGCTCTTGGGATCATCCTTCTGTGGATGCAAAGGGGCATAGGTAGAACTGGACAGAGGGGAGGTTGGGCTGCAATACAGTCTCAAGAGAGATCTCAGTTGACTCCTCAGGGAGTACTGAGACTGGGATGACTTTTCAGAGAGATGCTCCAGATTGTGATGAATGGGCTCCCCTTCGCACTGTTGCATGGACTAGTGAGTGGATTTAGATTCACCCCTGGGAGGGGAGTGTAACTTTAGGTGAGGGAGTTCTCTCCAACTGAGGACAGTCAAAGGAAAGATTACTGCTATGGAAGAAATAGGGTGTGTGATAGACTCTGGGATTGGGAGGCTACTTTAGAAAGAATGGTCAAGAATGCTTTTTGTGGGGGCACTGACATTGACTTGACACCTGGAAAGCTGAATGAGGGCAGGATCCAATCCTTCCAAGAGCTGACAATAGAGAGGAGGGTGGGAATGAGTTTGGTGTGTTGAAGGGTCAGAAAGAAAGCCAAAGTGCCTTAAGGGCACTGAGGGAGGGGAAGAGTGATAGGAGATGGAGTTGGAGATATGAACGGAGAGGAGGGTGGGAATGAGTTTGGTGTGTTGAAGGGTCAGAAAGAAAGCCAAAGTGCCTTATGGGCACTGAGGGAGGGGAAGAGTGATAGGAGATGGAGTTGGAGATATGAACATAGGCTTGATGGTGAAAGGCCAGCATAAGGAGTCTAGATTTTATCGTAAATGCACAGGAGAGCCATAAGGGTTTGAGTTATGGAACGATCACTGCCGTTGAAGAATGGCTTTGAGGAGGTCAAGAAGGGAAGCAGAAAAATAAATTTTGGCAACTATTGCAATGGTCCAAGAGGGAGATGATTTGGGCTCAGTCTAGGGTAGTGGCCAGGAAGCTGGAGAGAGGGGGAAAAATAGGATATATTTTGTGCGAGGGCTAAAGCAATTTGCTGGTGGGTTAGATGTGGGATTGAGACAAAACAAGAAACCAGAGAAAATATTAAGTTTTAGGTTTGAGTGACAAGATGAAAGATGATTTGTTGGAAGGTTAAAGACTATGATATTATAGCTAATTCTATATCTATTTTAGTAAAAAATCATAATTAGTGTATATTTTTTGCAGTTCCAGATACCAATGTCTCTTATGGAATTACAAACAGTTCGTGGACAATAGTTTACATTAGATTTATTTCTCCATATATGGAGGCCAATTACAATATTAATCGAGCTCACTGTTTATGTTTAGATTTTACATATAGTGACTGCTTGAGTTCCTTGCTTTGTCTCAGATTAAGTACATACTTCCACATTAACTAAACAACTCTATGTAAAATTTGTCTAAATAATGTGGACCAGCCATTTTAGACATTTCAGATACATTTACATTCTAAGATTCGCACTTCTAACTCAGCTCTGCCCCTCTTAAGAGGGAGCAGGGAATAAATATACACCTGTTCACGTTAGATTCTGAGAAGAGTGTGGCTCATTGTGCACCTGGAAAAAAGCAGTCAACTATGTTTGCTATTTTATATGAAGGATCTCAAGAAAAGGAGCAGAAATTGACATAAGCCACTGAAGAACCCTCAGAAAAGGCTATGGAAGGGTTCCCCTAACACAGCACTTCTCCTGACTTTACTTACCCCAACCCTTGACACAGTCACCATGATTCAGAGACGCGGGAAAGTCACTGAGAATGAATGTGTGGTTCTGAGGGACTTGGGATTGGGTCCCTAGCTTGTTTAAAGATTTGACTTAATAATGTCATGACGATTAGTATTTATTTCAATGTTTGAATCTGGGGTTTGCCTGACAGACCAGTCTTCTCTGCAGTGAGCTCTCCAGCTGATGTGATAGCACCAGAAGTGTCTTTAAGAACTGGTCGATGTGTGTGCTCTGTAAATTTTTTATGGACTTGAGGGCATGTAATCAGCCATGCTCTTTGATCTTTGGCTCTTTTGCTGAATTCTTAATTAAATGTGTGGTATACATTAACAGCAATAGAGGGACGACCTGGCGAGGAAGGTTGTTATACACTAGTATGTATTGCCAAAGTAGGCAGCACAACCCATTTTCTTGATGGTTCTGACACAATCCTTCCTGGAACCTCAGAGATGGGTGATGCAGTGTCACATACACTCTTGTGCCTGGTTATTAACCTGGGTGTTTTTGATAGACATAAAGTAAAACATGGAGGGGGACCATTCATTTATTTTGGGGAAGTGGGGTGGTAAATGACATCTCAACTTCCTGTCCATAGTGATTCACCAAAGGAAATGTTTTGGTTCTGTAAGCAAACTAATCAAATTCAGTTTCATGAAGACTTCCGTCCATCAATAAAATATTTATTAATTTCTTGCCAAATGTTCCAAATCACAAAATACCTTTATTATTCTGTGTCTTGTGTCACAATTTAAATAGAATGTCATATAATACATTTAGTTTCTCTCTTTAATACAATTTCTGTGAAAATTTAACAAATACAGTCAAATGAAACTGAGCATAAAAACTTTTATGAGATTCCAAATGGTATTTATTTGGATTTGGATATGACCTTTTGTAGGACTCTATTTACTTATTTTGGGGAAAGCCATGATTTCTTCTTCTCTTTATATGTGCAATGCCCAATTTCAGAATCTATTTCTTGTGAATTGAGGGAGATAGATGGAGTCATGGGAGACTCTGGGTTCTGGCTTTCTGGCTCCTTTGTGGCTTTCATTCATCTCTGACATTTTTATTCCCAATAAAGACAATGACTCTCTAAGAGTTACCACACAATCAGGGGCAAAGACTGAAATTTCTTCCTTTCCTAAGCCAGTTAGTCAACAAGCAATTACCAAGTGCTCACCAAGCACTGAATTCTCCCTGGAGACACAAAGACAAACAATTGTGATTGTGAAGAATTAATTGCTGTTTACATGAGGTTATCTTGATGGTGGCACAGGAGACAGAATGACAGGAGAGACAGGATTTGCACAAAGTCGAGATTTTCAGTTAGATCTGAAAAAAATACATCTGAGGTATGGGATTCAGCATTCCAAGTCGAGACTAGTGGATCAGGCGGCCTCTGCTTGCTTTATTCAGATCACCGCATTGGTAGGACTGTAAACATGGGGCTGCGGGAAGAGTAGCAGAAGGGAAGCCACACAAAAAAGGAGAGGAGAAAAAAAGTGCCCCGGAAGTATATGATCAGTTTTGCATTTGTATAAAATTATCTATATATGCAGAGCAGGTATGTTTAAAAAAAGATTAAAGGTTGTTAGAGCCGGAAATGGCTTTAGGAATCATTGGATTCAGAGGTTCTCTAACTTCAGTGTACATCAGAATCTTTGGGGATTTTTTTTTTTTTAATGAATGCATAGATCCTACCCCAATGGCCAAGAAACCTGCTCCCCCAGGTGATTCCAAATACATTAAGGCCTGAGAACCATTTATTTGTCCAGTTTTCTTATTTTATAGAGAAGGAAACTGGCACCGAGAGGGGTTAACATACTCACCCAGGGTCATATCAATTCCCTCCCCAGTTTAATCTTTATTGGCTATACGCCCAGGCAGGGAAAATATGCATCCACTTTGAGAAGTGTCCAGAGATATTTTTTTTTTTCTGTTTTATGATAGAAAGGAAATGTACAAGCAAATTAGGAGAAAAAAATTACTACTTATGTATTTGTGAGTATGGTTGAATAGATTTCTTTTACAGCTATAAAATTTTATGATAGGTGAAACTATGTATTTTCTACTTTCTCATTTTTGCCTACAATTTTTAAAAGATATTTATTTTATGAGCTATCCACACCACACTAGGGCTTATAGGGTGTTAGGCATAGTAAACTGACAGCCCTAATGTAGGTAGGCCAGACTTATTTTTTGAGATGAGGAAACAGAGAGAAGTGTCATATGTAGTACAGTAAGATAAAATAGTAGAATTATAATGGAAAGGGAAAATTCCTGACACTCACATTAGTGCTGGGTGCTATGCCTAGAGTCTCATTGTTCACCCAAGACCTAGAATCCAAGGTACCAAATTTTATCAAAATAAGTTCGGATTTAAGTTCATCAACCTTAATATATTCTACTCTTGCCTTTCTGGCAATGATTAACACTAGTGTTTAGTGCATGCTCTAAAATATGTTCTTTAAACTCTGTTACCAAACACAACTTCCTCTTTTTGTAATGAGTCAGCTCTCCGGGTGTTTGTAGCCCAGGGAATTGCTTCCCCAGTGGTGGAGATAGGGAGCCCAGTTGCCAGGGTAAACAACCACTTCCTAATGTAACTGCTGAGAAGTGCTGGAGGAGAAACATGTAAAAAAGGAAACTGCTCCTTGTCTTACACAGTCAACTGTGTTTTACAACGGTGTACCCATGCTCCAAATCATTCACCAAATTGAGTAACTATATGGTTGGATTTCACTGTTAGGTTTACTTGGGAATCACATTAATCCCTCTCTTCTACATAATGTGCCAGATTTCTTTGATGACAGTCCACAAAAGTCTTCAATAAGGTCTTTGGAGCGAGGTTTTAATTGGACCCAAATTTGACTCAGAGGCTATTTGGCTTTCTCTCTTCTTGAGTGGGGCCAGAGGAAATGCTCCTTTAATTTGACTCAGGACAATACAGGATTTTTTTTTTCTTTTTTTCAATTTTTCTGATGTTATCATTAAAAATATTAAAAAATAACTTTTTAATTAAGATTGGAAATAAGCCAGAGTCACATAATCATGGCTTTCTAGGAAGCTCCTTGGCTCATGCATCAGCTACTTGAATTGTTCTATTCTGCTCACCAGGAGCGGTGGCACTATTGCCCCAGCACATGTGTGTTTTCTGCACCTGCAAGAATGTTAAGTTCTAATGGTCAGCCAGAGTTCCTATCTGGAGAAAAACTTTCAGAGATCATTCCAACTGATCATTGATCAGTCTTCCTAAAGTTTTATATAGTGTTAAATGAGCTTTATGTTCATATGAGTTGGTGATATCCTTGTTTAGTTTGCTGGACATTGATAATTTCAACTGGTTAGTGTCTGTTAAAAATTCAAAATGTCCACATTGAGTATGCTCAGTAGCAAATCTCCTTCCTTTTCTTATCTTCCAGCCATCTAATTCCTTTCTCAATCACTGTTACCAGTTTCTTATATATATTTCTGGAAGTATGTTACATATTTACAAACATATGCACATATACATATATGCATATGTATCTATATTTTTTTCCATACAGATGGAAACATACTCTATACCTTGTTCTGAACTATACTATTTTCCCCTTAACCATATCTTGGAGACCTACCCATCCCAATATATAATAACATTGTGTCAATCTTCCACCGTGGGCAATTTAGGTGGTTTCCAGTCTTTTGCTATTACAAAGAAAGATGCATTTTCACCTGAGGGAATATATCTTTGAGATAAATACCCAGGAGTCAATTGCTGGTTCTGACAATATGTGTACTTTAAATTTTAGTGATTATTGTTAAATCACCTTCCAAGAGGTTATGCTAATTTGTGTTCCCAGAAGCAATGCAAGAATGTGCCTGCTTACCAACATAATGTTCTTAAATATTTTGATCTTTGCCAATCTGATTGTTGACTGATGATCTCTCATTGTAGCTTGCATTTTCATCTTTTTAAAAAGTCATGAATGGTATAGTGTTGCTTCATCTAAATTGTTTGTTTTCCCTTTTCTGTAGGCTGTTATTATCCTTTACCCTTTAAATTTTTTTCTTCTTATTGATTTATAAGAGCTCTTTATTTAGAGAGAAAATTAGTCCTAATCTGTGATGGAAAGTTCAATTTCTTTTGATCTTGCCTGTGGTATTTTGAGATATATAGAAACTTTTAATATTTACGTAGTTAAAGCCATTCAATCTTTACTTGTACAACTTTAGAGTTTTATAGAAAAATTTGGAAAGGCCTCCCCCACTTCTTTGATGTTATTAAAAAAAATTCTCCCGGGCCGGCCCGTGGCTCACTCGGGAGAGTGCGGTGCTGATGACACCAAGGCCTCGGGTTCGGATCCCATATAGGGATGGCCAGTTCACTCGCTGGGTGAGCGTGGTGCTGACAACACCAAGTCAAGGGTTAAGATCCCCTTACCGGTCATCTTTTAAAAAAAAAAAAAAAAAAAAATTCTCCCAACTTTTTTACTCCTGATACTTTTATGGTTTCATTTCTCTCTTTTGAATCTTGATGTATCTGGAATTTTTTGGGTGTGTGGCATGAGGTAGGGATCCAAATTCCCCCCCAGATGGTTGTAAGGGCCTTCCATGTACTTACTGAGCTCTATGTTTTGGGCAGCCCTGGGCTGGGCAGGATGTGGTTGCAGAGTGGAAGAAGCTGTGACTGTGCCTTATAGAGCTATACTGAATTCCAGAGGGCATGAGGTAGCATGCATGCCATTGCCAATATGTCTATAATAATGGCACTGGAGTGCACTGCAGAGGGGATGTTAAGAGCCTTATGGAAAGAGAAAAATATTGACTCATTGGAAGGGAGTGAGGTAAGTGGCCTTAAGGGTAGTGTTGTAAATCCAGCAGTCAAGCATTTCCGATAAACAGCAAGAACTTGTTTTTAACCATTGCAGATGGAATTCACTTCAATATTTTTTTACCCATTATATCACCACACAGTGATAAAGGGCATTTTAAAAATTTGATTTAGGACAACTCTGAACAGGTTTTTGAGGGCTTATGTTTATCTAACTTCGGATCAACCTTGTAATACTACCATTATCTTATGTATCTGTAAATGCAAGATTGGGAATTTTCAATGAATGCATAAGCCTCAAAGTAGGGTGAAAAAATGGTACAACTTTACTTTAGATTTTATGCACTTGAAGGTCTGATAAGTCCCACAAAGATGGCAATGTATAATACTTTTTCTTTTGCTCTCTGCAGGATGTTTGTTTCTTTCAGCTTTAAATGTTCATAGGAGGGAGGGATGAAGTCAGGTTCTTATTACTAAAGGCTTGATTTGTTAAGGAGCTTAATTGAGTAACTGATTTTCCAGTCATTTCCAAGAAGTTTGCTGACTGGTGTCACTAAAAGTTCAGAGGCTCCAGCTTCAACTGGACCCTCCGTGCTGCTCCATGCTCCTGCTTTTTCCATTAGCTCCCTCTTGTATTCTCACCAGACTAGATTACACTCTATCAGCATTTGTATTTCTGCTTAAATGCACTGTGTTGGAAGCAAGTTCTGGCTTTCTGATTTAGGAAAATTAGGAACAGGCTTTTGAAAGTTTACGTACATCCAAATGTAGATAAAGCCTTGTTTGTTTGTTTTTTTTTTATGAAGGTGGTTCCATACTTTTTCTGCTCTCCCTTTATTCACAGAACAAGATTTCTCTTTCTGTGGCCTCAAGAACAAAAGAGGCCATCGGAAAGGAGCTCTTGTAATGCCCTGCTCTAGAGCCTCCTGGTTTGTCTCTCTGTGCATTTATCTTTCCTCCCTTTCCTCCTTGTTAAACAAGAGAGGGCATTCCTCCCTTTATCCAAGGCTGATTGTGCATCTCTTCCCTGGATTTTATCAACTCCCATCTTCTCAGAACTCTGCTCCTTTAATGATCCTCTCTCTTGTCCGGCAACGGATTGCAACCCTCAGTGTCGCGCCCGTACCAGACCGGGACCGGCAACAGGATCGCAACCCTCGGTGCTGCGCCCGCACCTCGCTCAGCCAGTGAGTGGCCGGTCTGTATGTGGGATCCGAACCCTCGGCGGGAGCGCCGCCACGCTCTCAAGCGGCGCACTGTAGCAGTGCACCACCGGGCCGGCCCCTTAAGCATCTACTTAATTATGTTGTTATAATATATAATTACATTATAATATATAGTATATATTATATTGTATTGGTTACAATCTACTACGTTTCTCAATCTACTAATGACTACGACCTACAGTCTGGAAAACATTCTTGTAAACTCTGGGGATACAGAAGTGTTTCACCCGGAACTTCCTTTCTAGAGCTGAGCTGTCCAATATTAGAACTTTCTGCAATGATGGAAATTTTTTTTTATATCTGTGTTTCCTGATATCATAGCTGCTAGCCAAATGTGACTATTAGGTCCTTGAAATGTGGCTAGTGCAACTGAGAAACTGAATTTTAGAATTTTATTTAATTCTAATTACTTTAAATTTACAAAGCCACATGTGGCTAGCGACGGTGGTTTTGGACAGTGCAATTCTATAGTGTGGGTGACAAGAAAAAAGTAAGTGAATAGAAGAACAAGATAATTTCTGAGAGTGACAAGGGCAGTGAAGATGATAAACAGGACGGGGTGATTGACAGTGGCCATGGGAAGAGTGTAGGTTGGAGGGTCAAGGAAGACCTCTCTGTGGAGGTGATGTCTGATCCAGTGTCTGAATTACAAGGAGTCAGGCATCTGGCCATCTGAGGGAAGAGGATCCCTGGTGGAGAGAACAGCAGGTGCAGAGGCCTAGAGGAACAGAAGTTCTATGTGGCTGGATCATAGTGGCAGTTAGTAAGTGCTAAACGAAAGTAGCTGTGATGATGATGGTGATGACAAGAAAAGATTTGGGCCTGATTAATCACCTTATTGCTGAATATTTCCACCTGAGAGCTTTGTAGGCATTTCAAACTCACCTTGTCCTACACTGAACATTCAAAAGTTGTGTTTCCTATCTCAGTGAATGGCACTGTCATTTAACCTGGATCTCCCCTCCCTCCCCTCTCGTATAACTTCGTATAATGT